>NW_007245861.1:526647-568729 GCF_000164805.1 Carlito syrichta | reverse complement strand
CAGGCATGCGCTACCACACCCAGCTGATTTTTTGATTTATTGTAGAGATGAGATCTCGCCAAGTTGCCCAGGTGGGTCTCGAACCCACAGGCTTGGACAATCCACTCACCTCAGCCTCCCAAGGCACAGGATTACAGGCTGAGCCATAGAGCCCGGCTGACAGTTTTTTCCTAGATGAGTTTCATTGCTTGGAATCTGGGAAACCCTTTTGTATGTGTAGACTCATTAAGACTGGGGATTTCAGGTATTTTTCTCATGGCTTTTTTTTTTTTTTGTAATTTATTTATTTATTATAGAGTCATAGGGTACAAGTGAGAATTTATTACATAAGTAGGTGGCATGTAGGGGAAGTTTGGGCTTCTAGGTGGTTCTTACTCACCTTGGTAGTAGATCAGTTACCCTTTGTGTAGTCACATGACCCCAAACAATCCTCCATCCCTTCCTTGCTTAGCAGTCTCCAGCAACTTTTGATCCTACCCTTGAGCTAATGTATCTAGTGAGCTAATGTAACTTATTCATGAGTGAGTACATGCAGTATTCAGTAATTTGTTTCTGTAATAGTTCACTGATCTCCAGCTGCATCCAAGTTGCTGTGAAGGCCATGGTTTTGTTATTAATGGTTGCATTATATTCCATTTTATATATATGAAAATGTGATATTATATATATCACATTATCCAGTCCATTTTCAATGGGCAGCAGGGTTAGTTCTATGTTGTGCTATTGTGAATAGTGTGGCAATACTCATGTATGTGCAGGTGTCTTTTTGGTAGAGCAATTTATGTTCCTTTAAGTGTATTCCCAGGAATGGGATTGCTGGATTGTATGGAAGACTAATTTTTAGTTCTTTTAGAAATCACCACTCTGCTTTCCCTGAGTTGGAACTAGCTTACATTTCTACCAACAATGTAGACGTTTTACCCTTTCTCCACAGTTCTACCAGCATCTTTTTTTTTTAATTTTTAAATTTTTTTTACTTATTGATGATAGCAATCTTTACTGAGATTTTGTGGTATTTCTTTTGAGTTGGAGTCTCACTCTGTTGTCCAGACTGGAGTGCAGTGGCATGCTTCCGGCCACTGCAGCCTCGACCTGCTGGCTCTGGCGATCCTTCCACCTCAGCCTTCCAAGTAGCTGGAAATACAGGCGCACTACCATGCCCCACTAATTTTTTGATTTCTCACCAAGTGCCCAGTCGGGTCTTGAACCCGCGGGCTCAGGCAATCCACTCACCTAAGCCTCCCAAAATGCAGGATTACAGGTATTTCATTGTAATTTTCATTTACATTTCTCTGATAATTAGTGAAGCTGAGTATTTTTTTTCATGTATATGTTTGCTGCTTGTATGTCATCTTTTGAAAAGTATCTGTTTATGTACTTTGCCCACTTTTCAATGAGGTTACTTTCGTTTTTTCTTTTACTTCATCTGAGTTACTTGTAGATTTTGGAAGTTAGGACTTGATCAGATGCACAATTTGCAAATATTGTGCTCCATTCTGTGGAGGAGAAAATATTATCTAGATACTCATCCTATCCAACACAATCTACAGATTCAATGCAATACACATCAAATTATCAATATCTTCTCAGACCTGGAAATGACAGCATAGAACTTTATATAGAAACCCAAAAGAACATAAATAGCCAAGACAATCTTCAGCAAAAGTAACAAAGCAGGAGATACTACACTGCCAGACTTTAAGCTTCATTACAATGCTACAGTAACCAATATGGCAGGAGATTGGTACAGAAATAGGCACATAAACCAGTGGAACAAGACAGAGATTCCAGATGTAAAAACATGATCTCCCAACCAATTCATCTTCAACCAATAACAATCACTGGGGAAAGGAGACTATTTTTAGCAAACTAATCACATGCAAAAGATTGAAACTGGACCCCTACCTATCACCATACTCAAAAATTAACTCTAAATGAATTAAGTACCTATAAATAAAACCTCAAACTATAAGAATCCTAGAAGAAAACTTAGGAAACACCTTCTGGGCCTCGGAGTAGTAAATAACTTCATGACAAAGCCCCCAAAATGAATACTACGAGAGCTGAAACAGACAGGCAGGACCTCATCAAACTGAAAAGCTTGCGCAGGGCAGACAAAACCTTGTTGGTTCTTTCTCATCTTTGAGGTTAGTCTCTTCTCTTTTTATTTATTTATTTTGTTTTTTTAATTAGATAAGGTTGCTACTGTTGCTCCTCCTCCCTCCTCTGCCCCACATTCATCAGGAAGAGTGGTGTTTTTGGGGGGAGACCATCTGAAGCTGCTTGACTGGTGCAGTTGACAGAAATGGGATGAGACCTTTGCTCTATTTCAGATTATTTCCCCTTCCTCTGAGACAAGTTACTGGGAGAGCTACTCCCAGGACTGCTTGTCTGTCAGCAGGGTCCTGCTGGCTCAGATACTCTCAGGGGTATAGATTGCCTTCTCCTGTCTGAGTGCAACCTCCTCTTTCGCTCAGTAGTAAAAGAGAAGCAGTAGGTGGTTGTTATGTCTTCCTCTGTTCATGTAAGTGTGGGGCCACCACCACTGCAGTATTGTGTGGTGACACCCTGTACCTTTGATTTTGCTCTGCTCTGTGGGAGGGACTGTAATCACAATGGTGGCTCCCTGAAGGCAAGCTTCTTCAGCCCCAGTCTAGAGAGGCAAAGGCTGCCTAGCACCAACGAGTCTTCCCTGAATTGGCTACATCACTCATGCTGAGTTCTGGAAAGAGAAGGAGGATAGAATGTTTATGTAGCACAGACCTCACCCATTGGGTGTTTACTACTGAGGCTCTCCATGGGGTGGTGAGCAGCTGCAGCCTGGGAGTCCTGGAAACTGAGGTGCCCCAGGTTCCACATGGAATCCACAGAAATATCCATTTCCATCCAAGGCAGTCCTCTGTGTCCAGCTGGTACCAGAGGGGTGCAGATGGTGAGTTCTTGAGCTGACTTTCCGTTGGCTGAGATTGCAGAAGGCTGTGTGAGTTATGCAGAAAAGAAAAGCTGTCATTTTTACTTACTCCCTCTGTCTCCAAAGGCACTCTCCTGTTCTCTCTGGGACTGACTGAAAGGGTGTACAGGGCTTGTCACTGTTTATTTTCTGTGTCCCCAGGTGATCATTCAGCAAATCTTAGCTTGGGTTTTCAGGTTGACTGTCAAGGCCCCAAGTCTGCTCCTCCATATAGGCTTCTTTGCAGAGAGTCTCAATGTCTTCAGTCGGCCATCTTGGTCCTTCCCCACTCAGTTTTTAAAATGCACTTGCATTTTAAAAAACAGTTCCCAATTTACAGTGGTTTGATTTATTACTTTTCAACATTACAATGGGTCTATCTAGAAGTAAGCTACATCTTAAGTCCGGGAGCATTGCAGTTTAGATCTATAGAAAGTTGCAAAGACTACAGAAAGTTGTTACAAAACCTTCAACCTGATTGCACTAATGGCAAAATCTTGCATAATCATAGCATATTTAACAAAACTATAAATTAATATTAGAACAATACTATCGAGTAAATTACAGATTTATTTTTATTTTACCAGTTTCCAAACAATGTTCTTTTTCTCTGTTCAAGGATTCAATTCAGGATACAACATTACATTTGGTCAGTATATGCCTCCTTGGTCTGCTCTTGTATTTTAGGATAATTTTATATGTTTTCCTATTTCTTATGACCTTGACACATTTGAAGAAAAATGATCAGGAATTTTTTTCTAGAAAGTCATTCAACTTGTGTTTGTCAGATATTTTTTGGTGGTCCCACTAGGTTTATGAATTTTTGGAAAGAATTCCACGGATGTAAAGGATATAGATAAATATCATGATGACTTATTACCGCTGGTATCATTCTTGATTGTTTTGTTAAGGTGGTGTCTGCCGGTTATCTCCATTTTAGGGTTATTTTTTTCCCATTCCACATTCTGCTATTTGGAAAAGGGTTACTGAGTCCCATCTCAATGGAGGGGAAGGAGGATTTTTGTGTAAAATTATTTATTTCTCTTCTCTCAGGTTTTAGTTTAATCATTGTTTGTGTCGCTATATATACATGGATAGTTAATACTTGGGTTATAATAATTACTGTCATTATTGTTGTTATTTTGCTACTCAGATTATTCCAGGAATTATTACTATAAGTTATTTTTGGTTGTCTCTTGTGTTACTTTGGCAATACCCTTTTTTCTTTTTTCTGAGGCACCTAATTAATTTCTGATGTATCTATAGTTTCTTAGCCAAGATGCTCCAGGATCATCTTATATTTCTCTGCTGAAGTTATAGAATCAGTCATTTCTCCAAGGAACCTTGTTTTTCTTATTATTTAAAAAAATGATATGTAAGAATCAGTATAGAGACACTGATAGTGCTTGTTTTTACACATATTAATATGTATTTCATCAGTTTTCTATCTGTTAAAAAATATTCATACACATCAAAATGAGTTCATACCAATACCTGCAGTTCTTTTTTTTTTTTTTTTTTAAGTAGGATTTATTGAGAGGACAAGAAAGCTCGCACAGTGGGAGGGGACTTGAGGGGGTTGCCCATATCTACAGTTCTAACAGCACCACAGGTTCTAACTTATCCTTTTGTTTATTTGTGAATTTTTATCTGCTTATTAGTAAATGTTGACTTTGATATTGCAAAATGTGGCTCAAATATATTTAATTTATTCAAACTTACTATACACATAAAGTAATTTTGAATAAGTATCTTTGTGGAAAGGGACCTTTCACTTAAGGTTACAGTGTTCATGAACCTTTTATTTTGCTTGTAATGTTGCATAACCCAGTCAAAATACCATTTTCTGAACCTACATAGGTCAGTGATATTTTACTCTTATCTTGGAGACTCATTGACCCCTCACCATACCTCCCTCCAGATGGATCCAGTGTTGAGACCAATAACACTATGCACACACCAAGTGGGTGTGAAGAGATTTATTACTCATATAGTGAGGCTTTTGGGAGAGCAGTACAGACAGGTCCTAAAAAGGTCCAAAAATCACTTGAGAGAGAAAGGAGGAACAACTGTGTGTGTGTGTGGTGTGTGTGTGTATGTGTGTGTGTGTGTGTGTGTATGTGTGTGTGTTTATGTGTGTGAACACGTGCATGAGTGTGTTTGTGCATTAGGATGAGAGTTACATTATGCATGCAAACTGGAGCTTTAATGGTTTGAACATTTCCTTGTTGTAAAGGGCAGAACAGTGTGGACTTTCTTATCAGAAAGCCAGGATATGGGACAAGAGATGAATACAGAATAGTGGGACTTAAAAGCTGCTAGCAGTCTAACATCAAAAATGGATTCAGACTTTATTATAGTCACTTGTATTTCCCTCACAACTCATATAGAGGTTTTATCAGACATTTTTAGTAGAGTCAGATTCACCTGATTCACTGTAAAATTCTTTTCTAGCAAATTTTGGGGTACATACCTAACAGTGAAATTGCCATATCATATGGTAATTCTGTTTAACTTTTTTTGGAATTGCTAAACTGTTTTCCATAGCAACTGCTTTACTTTAAAGTATTGATAATATACCTGGATCTATATCAACCATTAATTCTTTGTTTCTTTTTAAATATTTTGTGGCATTCTTTCAGTTAGTTCGAATTTTTTTATTATTTCATTTGTCCTCTTTTGACTTATTATTTTTATATTTATTTTATAAAGTTTTTCAATGTTTTCCACAAATTTGCAATATACTTTTAATATACGTTGTAAGTATCCTGAATCTAACTTTAAATATTACACTATGTGAAAAAACAATGTCAAAACCTTAAGCAGTATATTTCCAATTCCTCCTTCTAACCTTTGTGCCATGATTGTATAACATCACACTTAGACATAGGTTATAAACACATAATGCATTTTTACTTTTATAACTTTAAGACATCAATTATTTTAGAGCAATTAAACACAATGAAAACAATATTTAACTCTATTCCATTTCCAACACTCTAGTTTTGTTTTTGTAGATACAAGTATTGACCTATAGCAGATTACATTTGCCTGAAGAACTTCCTTTAATATTTCTTGAGTAGGTCTAATAATAATATCTTTTTATGCTTGTGTGAAAAAAAGTCTTTATTTCGCCTTTATTTTCGAAGTATATTTCCAATTCCTCCTTCTAACCTTTGTGCCATGATTGTATAACATCACACTTAGACATAGGTTATAAACATATAATGCATTTTTACTTTTATAACTTTAAGACATCAATTATTTTTAGAGCAATTAAACACAATGAAAACAATATTTAACTCTATTTATTCCATTTCCAACACTCTAGTTTTGTTTTTGTAGATATAAATATTGACCTATAGCATATTACATTTGCCTGAAGGACTTCCTTTAACATTTCTTGAGTAGGTCTAATAATAATATCTTTTTATGCTTGTGTGAAAAAAAACCTTTATTTTGCCTTCATTTTCGAAGAATTATAGGTATGTTATAGAATTCTGAGCTTGTGAGCTTGCTGCCTCTTTTTTTCTTACTTTGAGAATGTTATTCTATTTTTTTTTTCTTGCTTGCAAGTTGATAACAACACAAGTAGGTAATGTTATCGCCTCTGCCCTGCTGGTTTCTTTTCTTTTCTTTTTTTTTTTTTTCTCTTTGGTTTCAATAGTTTGAATATGACATGGCTAGATGTGGATTCTTTAACTCAACCTGTGTAGTGTTCTCTCAAAGTTTTGTATTGGTGTTGTGGTTCCACAAATTTTAACAAATTCTTATTTTTTTCCAATTATTTCTTTTTTTCTTCAGTCATTTTCTGCTCTTAGGATTCAAAATTGCATGTATGTTAGAAGGTTTGATGTTGTCCCACTGCTTTTGCATAATCTGTTCTGCTTTTACCTCTTTCATTTTTCTCTTTATATTTTCTCTTTAAATTTTAGGTTGGAATATTTGAGCAATGTAAACTTAAATTTACTGATTATTTTCTTGCTGGTGTAAAGTATGTAGATAAACCTTTTTAAAAAATTATTTATTTTACTTTATTTTTAACTAATAGAATTCTCATTTGATTGTTTATTGTATCTTCCATCTCTCTGATGACATTTATAACTGACTTTGCATATTATTTTTTATTAAATGTTTCTACATTATTTTTAGTCCTTTTAAATCCCCTGTCTGATATTTCTTTTTTCTTTCTTTCTTAAATTAATTTTTATTATAAAGATGTGTGGTACAAATCAGAGTTAGGTATGCAAACATTGATCATGCAGGTACCCTTGTTGATGAGGTGTGCCCCTCCCTTCCTTAGCAGTTTCCCTCAACTGCAAGTTCCATCCTCCCACTCCGGACAGTTTCCCCTTACTGCCAATCACTTTCTTTGCGTTTCCACTAGAAAATATCTATGACTAATCTATTTTTTTGAATATGCAAGACTTGAAATTACCTATGTCTTCAATGATCTTGGATTCTCTTAATGCCATTTAGAAAGTCAGATTTAGATATCATTTTTTTTATTGTTTACTGAAAATTTGTCAAATGTTAATGTGTCAAAAAGATGTTGCAATTTTTTCCATGCTGAGTTTAATCTGCTCCAGTAGACATTAAATTATGCATAAAGATGTAAAAAAATGATTCATGCATCAGTTGATGCTACTTCACTTATGGAATTCTAAAAATACAAATTAACACTCATAAAGGGACAAGGGCTAGATGTAATAAAACTAAACTTAACTACTTTGTATTTCTGTTGAAGGAGATCTCTGATTACTATCTTCAGTGAATTACAATTCAACAAATATATTCAACTTCTTTTCCAAATTCATCATTCCAGATTTAAATGATTAGTAAGAAACCAGAAGACACAATCTAGACTTTAATTCTGGTGGGTCTGTCACAGCTTTGACCAAAAGAGGAAGCATAGTATGTTATAGCCTTTCAGAGGATCAGAAGTTTCTGCTTCCTTAATCTTGGAGTAAGCACTGAGTATTCATATAAGAAATCTCATTTGCTAACATTTCTATACTGAGAAGAATTTCAACATAGATACAGGGAAAGATCATGAGAATAGAGAGAGAGAGAAAGAGAGAGAGAGAAATTAGGTTATTTCATCTGAAGTTTCAGAATTTGTTAAAGCATATCTGAGCCACCACTGCTGCACCCAAATTCCTAAAACACGCAATTATGAGACAAATTAAAATATTTTAAATAATTAAATTTAAAAATGATTTTTTTTAGATAAAAGAAAACTAAAACAGCCTCATGGTTCAAAATATCAGCCTTCTTTCCTATCCATCTAATTTCCCATGTCCAATCATCTTCTCCATTATTATCAGAATTATTATTCTAAAATACCATTCCATTTCCTTTCAAATCAGGTAATTTGTTAGTATTCTGCTCCTCGGGGAATTATGGCTCCATGAATCTTTTACCACAGCCAGAAACCATAGCATATCCCAGGGCATGATTATCTCCTTTATTACCAGTTTTCTTCTTTATTAAGTTCTTTATTATTTAAGTTAGGATCTCACTCTGTCACCCAAACTGGAGCAATGACACAATCATAGCTCCCCACAACCTTGATCCCTGGGGTTAAAATAATTCTCCCACCTCAGCCTCATGAGTAGCTGGAATTACAGGCTGTAGAGACGAGGTCTCAGTATGTTGCCTAGGCTCATCTCAAACTCCTGGTCTCAAGCCACCCCCTCCTCCTAAAGTGCTGAGATTACAGGTGTGAACCACTGCACCTGGCCTATTATATTATTATGTTCATTATTTATGAAGTTCTCTGCTTTATTGTTATTTCTTATTAATTTGTATTCACAGAAAATGCCTATGTTTAACATTCGTTATAAGACTAATATTTGTGTGGCAAATTGACTCTCTTTTTTTATCACCTATTCTCCAGGTACACTGGACTTTGAACAAGTTCTAGAACCTGCCATTTACCACCTAACTTCACAAACATGTTTTTCTCCCTGGAGCAAGGTTTCCTTCCCACCTTCACTCTTTTTCCTTGGATAAATCCTAATTTTTTAATACCTAAGTTTAATATTCACTTCCTCAAAGAAACCTTTCCTGATTTCCACCATTTATTTCTTCTGATAACTACTGTCATATCACTCCTTTTCCTTCTCATTTAAAAGTATACATATAGGCAGATGGTTCCAAATACACACACACACACACACACACACACACACACACACACACACGAAGAAAGAAAAAAAACTATTAAGTTTGTACTAGTCAATATATAACAATAACAAACGTTGAATCGAAGTCACATTCGACTTCTGCAGTTACAAGAGGTGCTCAAAGTGGTTCCCATCAGCATTCACACACTTCTGATTATGGTGAACAACTGCAGGACTTGTAATTGTGTGAGACTTCCTGTATCTTTGCCTGTGCATATCACACACAGCACCATGTGTCTCAAACTTATCACGAAAGTTTGCAACTCTCAGGTGTATTGGAGATTCTATTGCATACTCATGCCTCCATTGTCATTGTACTTCCACAACGTTCTCAAATTTCAAATACCACTTCAAAAAGGTCTTGCACTCCTCCAACAACAACCATGTTTCCGCCATTTTCTTTGACTGTCCTGCCTGTCACGTGGTGACCCTAGCATTCATTTGAGCGAATGTCATGCTACCCTACATGTTGTTACTGTAATTCAATTCAACTTTGAAAAGGAATATACAGATAACATCTCTTAAAATGTGTATACATTTTTTGGCACTCTCAGCATATATACATTTATGGAATTATTTTTTTATATCTGACACTCCCATTGAACTGCAAACTGTGCAAGAGCAGTAAAATGTATGAAAGGTTTGCTTAGCATTATATTCCCAGTATTTAGGCAATGCCTGAAATTTATTAAGTATTCAGTAAATGCTTTTTGAACTAATTATTATGAATGTATTTTCAGAAATATTTTTGTCACTTTACACAATTAAAAATAAAGCACAAACAACTGAGGCTGTTATTAATTTTTTTTAACTTTCATTCATTAATATAGCTCTGTGCTCAATTTCTGCAGAAATAAATAAAAATAAAAGTCCCTTCTAAAACACCTATTCATCCATATTTGTAAATATATGGTTCACTGTTACCCCTACTTTCTGAAGTTTTATTTGTTTCTTTCTTCTAATCCTTGCCACCCACAACACACCAAATATATACAAACACATAAACAGAGGCAATTTTTTGTTGTTGTCTTAACCCGCAAGTATAATTCACTAAATAGTCTATGGATATGATTTAGTTACAGTCAATGCAATTATTTTATGGTAATCTTTCTTCTTAGTTTGTGAACTTTTGGAAATCAGGGAACATACATAGTTTCTTATTGATACTTAGGGCTAATTAGTTGTTTGATTATATAGTTAATTCTCATAATTGTTTATCAGGTTAATGGATGCCTATAAACCCTTTACAAGCAAATAAAAAGTGTTTCCATAATCTCTAAGAGTTCTGAATGAAGATTATGGATATATTAAAAAAGAGTGACCACATGCTTTACAAATTCATGATACACCGCAAATGTTGCTCCCTTCTGTCATTCTATTATTAAAATGTGATTTTTTATACACAGTAGTGGTAGACACTTCATGGTGCTTGTCAGGTAACAAAATGTGTTTCACAGTTTTCTGCTTTTATCTTGATGGATACAAACATAATATACAAACTATTTTGAAAATTCCCACCCACCATTCTTGTCTTGCATAAGTGCTGTTTATTGATGACTAAGGTTACTGCAGAGCACCTTAGGTCAGGAAATGAAGATAAATTGAATACATATTTGACAATACAGAATGAATTCAGATTCATACAGTGTACTAGCATTAGAATTTAACTTATTTGGGTAGAAATAAGTTTGTAAACTAATTTTCTTTTACCAAGATATTGTGAATCTCTCAGGGAATACTTAGAAGGATATTCATATATGGTAATTATGATGGTGATGTTGATAATAGTATGACATTTATAAGAACTCTCAATTTTTGATTATTTTATGTGTGCACAGTATACTACAGACTTTAACTCATTTAAACTCATAAAATTTAACAAAAGATGAAATTGAGCTTAAGAAATGTTAGATTTGTTTGGACACGTAAACTAAATAACTTGCCTTTAGTGTTTTGCAAGTAAAAGAGGAAGAAAATCTACCATACATGATTTCAAAGATGGTGTTTTAAATGTTCACAATGAAAATTTGTATTAAATGAGTGTATTTCAAGATTTGGGAACAAATGAGTATACAGAAATAATAATTGATCACACGAATAATCACTATATAAAAAAACTTAATTACATTTGAGAAAAATATTCATCTATTGGAATTAGATTCTGATGTGTTTCTTAAAATATGACTTTTTAAAAATTTGGATAATTGTATAGAAATCCTTAAATGACTAGGTATAGGCAAAGAGAGAAGGAATCTGATTATTTAGGCATATGATCATCTCAGAGAATTTCTTATTTTTTTATTTTTTATATGACTAATCTTCTCAATAAGCAATGATTATTTCTTAACTCCATTATAATATATCACTTGCCTAAAATCCAATAAAATTATAGAATGATTAACTGATAAGAAGTGAGACTATTTTTATGATTAATTAACCACCATTGGGTTGTTCCATCTCACATACTGTGTTGTTAGAATACCAAGTTTTCCAAACAATACAAAAGTAGGAACTCTATTTTTTCCTCAGGAAAGCAATAAAAAGTTACAGATATACTGATGAAAAAAATGATTACAGTATGTGGCCAAGAAATCAAGTTTACTACAGTCTGTTTCTTGCCAGTACATATTGCCACGAAGTCAATTTGACTGCAATAACCCTCTAGACCTTATATTGCTGGTGGTTGTGTGATTGAAGAAGCATTTTGACATTCTAGTTTAACTTCAGCAGATGCATGTTTATAATATTGCAAAATCTAGAAACAAAACTGACTTCCTACCTCATCTCAATGACTCCTTAGCCAATTCCCAAATATCTATCCAGAGGAATATTAACCTTGTTCTGAAGAAATTCAGAACACAATTCCATATTTCCTATGGGAACATTTCCTATACTTAATAGCATTCTCACTTATTTACTTTTATTTTCTCTAGTATTTATTTATATATTAATTAACCCATAATCAAAAGAGATAAGAAGACAAACAGATTATTATTCTGCATTTTGTGATCCTTAATATTTTTCAAAAATTTTTTTCTATCAATCTTTGATTTCTATGCAGTAAAATTATATCAACTATAGGTGCTGAACAATTTTGATTCTACTTTATTCCAGTAAATAAACCAAGGGTTGATTTCTGTGAGAACTGAGTCCCTCTGTTTGATTAAAAGTCATTCAGACAAGACAAAACAAACAAGACTGAACAAAGCAAAACTCACATGAATAAGAAAAGGACTAAGTTAGATGTGTTTAAGGGTAATGGAACAGTTTATCAAGTAAAGCATTTAAAAGAAAATAATTCGGGGGTATATATTAAATAAATAAATAAATAAGACAATGTCAAGGCAAGATAAGTTGAAAAAAAAGTGGGATTGAAAATGAGCTACATAGCCTAAATATTCAGTGAAGAAAAGATAAGAAAAAATAACAACCAGAAGAGTTAGAGAAACAGGAATATGAGCAGTACTATGAGAAGCATGATACTCACATTGTTGCTGTCCCTCCTAATTTAAGAAATACTTAGGGTAAAATGCATACAAACTTGGATAGATGTAGAGTCAATCATACTCAATGATCTATCACAGAAACAAAGAACAGAGTACCATATGTTCTCACTCACAAGCGGACTTTGCACAATTATTATAATACTATAAGAAAGGAATTGGTAGTAGTGGGAAACTGCTAGGGAAGGGGGTGAGGGATTGGCAGTTGAGGGAAACTGCTAGGGGAGGGAGGAGCACACCTCATCAACAAGGGTAACTGCATAATCAGTGCTTGTATACCTAACCCTGAATTGTACCCCACATCTTTATAATAAAAAGTATACAATCATGTGATCTGCAAGTTTAATTATGCTATTTTTGAGAACTACCCAAAGTTAATTTCTAAAATTGTAAAATTTATCACTTGCCTTTTTATTTAAATGACAGTCTACTAAAATAATAGAAAAAGATAAGTATCTATGTTATTATTTTTTGAGCACTTCATATTTTTTACTGTCATTTACTCTAAGTTCAGTATGTTTGTTTTGTTTTATTTTGTTTGTTTTGTTCTGAGTTGAGTGTCTCACTTTGTCCTCTAGCCTGGACTGCAGTAGCACAACTATAGCTCACTGGGGTCTTGACTTCCTGGGCTCAGGCAATCCTTTCACTTCAGGTGGGATTGCAGGTGCAGTTACAGGTGTAGATATGGAGTCTGGCTATATTGCCTAGACGGGTCTCAAACTCCTGGACTCAAGCAACCCTCTCACCTCAGCCTCCCAAAGTACCGGTATTACAGGTGAGAGCCACCGTGCCTTGTCTCAGTATGTACTTTTAAACATTTATTGGTTCATAAATCTTCTGTACATGCATTTAGAGCTTTACTCCAACTGCATTCATTAGTTGCACTCTTTCCAAAAGTTCCCTTAGAGCAGCAATTCCAATAACATGAATTTCCCTTGACGATTTGTTTTTGCCTTTAAATTCAACTTTTACTTTTTCTTCTTCTTCTTCTTAGGCAGGGTCTCACTTTGTCACCTACGCTAGAATGCAGTGACATGATCACAACCCACTGCAGTCTCTAACTCTTGGGCTCAAGCAATCCTCCTACCTCAGCTTCCTAATTAGCTGGGACTACAGGTGTAAGCTGTTACACCCAGCTAATTTTTCTCATTTTATTTTTAGAGATGGAGTCTCTCTATATTGAACAGATTGGTCTCCAACTCCTGGCTTCAAGTGATCCTCTTGACTTGGCAAGTGTTGGGATTACAAATGTGAGACACCAAGCCTACCCTAACTTGACATATTTTTACTCAGAATATCTCATGAGCATCCTTAGATTCCTCAAAAGATTATTAGAATCACAAAGGATTACACTAGTGTTGCCTTAACACTTTTCAAAATTAGTATCTCTATAGTTGTTTTTTCAAGGCTTCAATTCATGTGAATTAGGTTTGATAAAAGATTCACAATTATTTCATAAGTGATTCATCTTTCTTCATAGTGTACATATCTTCAGAAAATAATACTTGAATCCTGAAGAGATATCAAGATACTCCCAGCATTTATATATACACACATACACACACACACACACACACACACACACACACACACACACACACACACACACACATATATAATCTAAGTTACTCAGAGCTTTATCTGCAACTCCTGGGACCCAACTGTCCCAGTTCTGCTGAAAGTATATGATGGCCTGTCATGGTTCACAGACACTATTTCTGATAAGTCACTGATTTCTGCTTTTTCTGAGAAACTCCTTACAACTGGGACTGTGCTGAACAGAATTTCATTGATTTAGTAGAATGTCATCTTTAACGTAACAAAACCAAGAGACAAAAATAGTTGGGTATCAGCCACAGTTAAAAGAACTGATGCCTTCATACTAAAATCTACAAACAATCATATGTAGACAATTTTAGTCAAGGTAGGACAGTATAGCTCCCACCCCCCCAACACACACATTTTGTTGATTCTGTAAATGCTGTTTAACTGTAAAAATGTATGTAGTCAAATATAAAAAAACCATAATGCTCTTTTAAAAAATATCTATTATAGGTAATTTCCATTCATTTTTCTTCTCACAAATGTACCAAGTAGACAGTATGAATAAGGAGGTTGCAATAAAGTCAAAGAGGTATTGAGTGCCACAGAGTTGATGGTGAGACTGGCGACAAAGAATGCAGTAGAGCCAAGGAGACAGCAATGTGGCCAGCAGTGGAGGAAGTGTCTGGTATCATCAGAAGATTGGGGTGCATCTATGGTGATTCAAAACACAGATAAATATATTGATGTAATAGCAGTCAGGAGTCTATCAAAGAAGGGATTCACAAATATAAAAAGGGAGAAAGTTTAGACTGGACTTGGTGATGGCATAAATAGATCTCTACAGATTTATCTATGGGAATAAATCTATGTGTGAACATAACATGTTAAATATAGATAGCCCTTAGCTCTGTTATCTAGAGGATCTAGATTCTACGATACCTCTGTATCAATGAGGACACCAAGCCCATAGATCTTTGTCTCTAAATATCTTCCATTAATTGTAAATAAGACTCCTTCAAGAAATGATTGACTGACTGTAAGCCTGGATTAGGATATGTTCAAGATAAGACTAAAACACATTTTTGTGAAAGAAAGTAAAGTTCTCAAAGAAGTATTAAAACACGTCAAGAAGAGATAAAAGTCAGCTTGAAAGGGCTTCCATTTACTAAATCTAAAGAAATTTCAGCATCAAAAAAATCAATAGTAATGATATATGTCATATTTGATAAAATAATAACCCATGATTCCATACACATATAAATAAATTAATTAACAAATGAATTAATGTATAGGGATGAAAATAAATCCCATACTTATGTCACATTAACGATAATATAAGAACAATGATATAAATTGAAAATAGATCATTATAGCAATCAAAGCAGGGAGCATCCAAGTTGTTAAAAACGAATGGGCAAAGCATTGGTGATAAAAGACTATCAAGGGAAATTGACAGTAGGTTTTCTCCAAATATTTCAAAATAGCACATGGAAAAATCATACATTTTCTGCAGAGAAATTTTTCAACTAAGGGGGCTAGAATTACAGTTCCGTGGATGACGGGAAAATGTCCTGTCTCCAACACTAAAAGGCAAAGCATCATTCTGTGGTGTTCTTTCCCAAAAGTCATGAGCTGGTTCTGCAAATAGGAAATAAATTTGACAGAATCAAATTAAGATAAATTCTACAGATAGAGTATTCTACATTCTTTCAAAGAGTCAAGGTCATGACAGACAATGTAAGAATGGAAATTTGTTCCAGTTTGAAGAAGTATAAAGAAACATGATCATGGAATGCATGATTCTTGGTTGGATCTTGGGCACAAAAGGAAAAAAAAAAACATTGTGAGATTTTTGTTGAATTTCAAATGAAATTCATAAATTTTGTGTTCATAACTGTATTCATATTGATTTCAAGGTTTTAATGGTTACTCTGTAGTTATGGAGAATATTCTTGTTTTTGTCAACTAAGTATTATTGAGATTTTCTGTCTGGAGTTATTTTCAGTGGTTAATAAAGGAAAGTATGATAAGGGATATTTATTGTTGGGAGACATTCTTTATGCATTTTTGCATTTCCACATGTTTTGAGAAAGATCTTATATTATCTTTGTAAGAATGTGTGTATAGCATTCTCCAAAAATGGAGGTAGTGGCTTCTTATACTATTCTTTCAGCAGATTTATTTTATGACTAGGATACTAAATTTATGTCTCCCTCTGGGGTAAAGGTCGAATGGTTTAATTATAGTTTCCTTACAAGATAGAAGTTTTTCTAAGATTGTGATTATTCAGTTATAATGAAGATAGGATGTGACCCATCCACCTGGGTCTGTTTTCTTCCTTGAGAGCATGAGGAACCAATAAAAGCATGAAGCGAATACTACCTGCTATGTCATGAGTAATAAAGACTTCGTCTCAGACCCAAAGTCTCTTGACTTTTGCCAGCATCTATAAAACTGTGACATGCTAACTTGTTAGTCTGCAAGCAACAGAAACATCTCAGACCCTTCACAGTGTTTGACATGTATATGCAGTGAGCGAAACAGTGATGATTGAGCAAATGTGAAATATTATCAACTTGGGAACCTGGGTAAAGGCTGCATGAGAGCTTTACTGCAACATGTCTGTAAGTGCAAGTTTTCTGCAATCTCTGTCAGCTTAAAATTATAAAATATAATCGCACAAGAAATCATTACCATTGACTTAAAAATAAGAAAATACGATTTTTATATTTTTAACTACAGAAAAGTCCTCAAAAAATTAACTTAAGTCTTGAATTATCATTCGCTCCATAGCATGCTGGACTTTTATATCCACCACAATAGAGTCAGATGAGACATAAAGCAATGGGCAGTTATTCTCACTTGGTCTATAATATATAAAATAATACAATTCGGTCACTTATATTTTTGAAACTACATTACTACCTTTTAAAACATGATGGATATCTAACGTCTTACAAATATCAGTCACCAACTGAGAAAATACTGGCATTTTAATTTTTCATCAACACGCAACATTATTGATAAAACAAAATTATACACAAGAAAACACAGATAGATGTAGAAAGGAAACGCATTGCCTTTTATAAGGATTTTTTATATATGTAATCACTCTGACAAGTACAAGCCTATGTATATATTTTAGAATCATAAATTTTAAAATTATTGCCCTCATAAAGCATATCCTAAATGTTAAACATGAAATATTAATATTTTAATTTAGCATTTATTAGCAGTGAAATATCCCAAGTAAAGTAATTAGTGTGGAACCAAAAGGTGAACTATTTGGAGTTTTGTGCATGTGATTCAATTTCTTTTGGCCTCAGTTTTTTAACCTGTAAAATGAAGAAAATACTGACATGGAGAGAAGAGAATATAAGGTACCTGACACATTGTATGATTTCAGTATATCATCGCTTGTCCAGCCTGCTGATAACTTCCTTTATTACATGGGCAATATTTTAGACATTTATGGAAAACATATATTCCAATAGGAATAATATTCTATCTTTTAACAGAATCTTTAAATTTGACTTTTTTTTAAAAAAAAAAGAGAGAGATTTATTTGGCATGGAAAAAACTACTTTTCTTTCCCCAGATCCCTTGTTCAAAATTTTCCATTTGAGTGAACTCTATGACATGGCTATGGGAGACTGTTCAAAAACATCTAACTAGAAGGGAAGAATGAGCTTGGGCTGGTCATAGACAATGAGGAGGATATTTTGAATTCAAGTCTGTCTTTTTACTGTTAACAAGAATAGCATGTGATTTTTTGTTTGCTTTTGAGCTTAATACAGGGTTTGGGTCTGTGGTATGCTTTCTCTCATTTATTCATGGCATTCTTGGATTTTTCAAATCAAATCATTTTAATTTTAATATTACATTTTTGTTCCAAACACTAAGATTTTTAAAAGCCAGAAGTAAACAAATGGTGTTTGCTTTATTTCTTTAATGCCTGTAGTCATGAATTTTGATTGTGTACCTCTCAGAATATGCAGAGGGGGCAAATAATGTTATCCATTCCATATTACATCAACCCACATTTGTTAATTACAGATCTATCTAAGGAAAACAAAGCACATTAAATTTTTAGAGTGTTAAAAGCAGCTGCACATCAATATATTTGTATTTATTGAGCTCCCTGACTCTTTGAGTATGTCAGAGTAAACAGGAAAACAAAGTATATATTCAAAGAGTTTACTATAGATTTAATGGATTCCATTTTTCTTTTGCTCTCAACACAAAGTAAATCAATTATGTCTAGCTCAACTTTAATGTCTCTGGTAGCTACTCTTTCTTTTCATTTCTCTTTACTACTATCACTGTACTGATCAGAATTACCTCTTACTGTTTGGGCCACCCAAGCAACCCTATACTTTGTCACCATGGAGAGTCTTCTGCAGTGCCCTCAGGGATACCTCTCTACCATAGTTCTAATCATGTTATACCTTTGTGTGTTTGTGGGTGGTGGTTGATTTGTTGTTTTTATTTTATTTTTAAACTCGTGGATGTGTCCTAATTCCTTGAAGAATAAATGAATATCTGGCTGTCTGATCTTCCTAAGCCTAAATTTGCTCAGCTATATAATCATGAGAATGCATTCATGCTTAGAATCCTTAATATATGTGTTCAAAAAGTATTAGGAATCTTTATTTTCTGTGATTTAAAATAGCAAGCTATTGTATGTTGTAATATAAAATTTGAGCAAAAATAATGATTATAGTCTTTCACTTATACTTTACATCTTAAATTGTTAAGCTTTCTCAATATTCTTCTGCCCAGGTATTGATGATTCGTTCAGGGTTTCTCTAAACCCTAAGATCAGCATTTCCCACAATCCTGAAATATGTCCAAAGATGGTTTCAGGGTCAGCCTTGGGCACTTCAGAGAAGATAAACTCATAAGAATGTTGAATGCACACTAGGCAAATACTTGAATCAAACAGAATACTTCTTTCCATCAAACAGTTACAAATGTTCTGGTTGTAGGTGTTAGGAAATTCACACTTCTGGCAAAAATGTTTGCATGAACAACAGATCAAGAATGTATAACCAGTTATATTCCATATAAGGAAACTTTCACTGAGTTTAGTTTCTTTATAAGAAATACACAAGTACAAAAAGTTAAACACATTTCCAAAATCCCAGTGACATCTGATCAACAGCCATTAATGACCTTAATTAAGATATATTCCTTTCCTTAAAAAGAACAGTAAGCTTTTGGAATGAAAATAAGTAGTTTTTATTCATTAAATTGTTCTCCATTTTTATTGTTTAAAAATTATGCAGTATTCAATTAATAGATATGAAATACCCATAACAAAATTAAACTGCCCAACAGGATAAGAGATTTTGCTTTAAAACAAGTCTTAAATAATCTTAACTAAAAAATGTAGTTTTGATAGATTTGGTTTTAGATATGCAAGTAAAATAATTTGACGCCAGGAAAAACAAATTCGTCCCAAAAAGCTCAAAACTAACTCCATAAATCTATTCCATAACTCCTGAAAATACAAACGAGTCTGAGCATCTTGAAGGCCATAAAGGACATTTTTGTCACTAAAGCAGTTGAAAGAGTCATGTGAATTTCAAAATAAGCCCCTTTTTTCCTCAACAAAAATTAGATAATTTTGAATATGTAAATTAATTAGCAAACAATGATCAGTTTGTCTAATTTTCAAAGCATTACTCTAAGAATAAAAATATCTTCCATATATTCCCTCACAAAGGATCTTTTAAAACTCCTTTCTTTTGCAAGATTGAGCTTTACAGTAAATGTTTTACACTCATATTAACTTTTAACTTGCCACATAAGAGTTTTTAGAAAGGCTTTAAGCAGAAAAGGAGAAAGAATGGCAGAAAATATACAGTAAGAGGCAAGTATTAAGTACCTGAAGAAGGAATACGGGAAAATCGAAAAGAAGGAAGAGAGATAGCAAGATAGAGAGGAGAAAGGAAAAGATGATTGAGAGGATCATGTGTGGATCAGAAGTGCTCCTTAGATTTATTTTATTTAATCTTTCCAACAACATTAACATGTTTTCCAGCACAACTCTACAGTGTCTGAATTCTGAATATAAGAAACCTGCCTCTATTTCAATGCTAAAACTTTAAATTTGATAGGTAACAGGAAGTTGTACTCACCAGCTCAGAAACGCTGCCATCTGCTGACCAAATAAAATTGATGTTTTGCTATTTCATTAAACATATCACCAGTAACACTGTAAATTTAGTCATGCCTGTCACAAAACTTGTATTGTAACCATATGAATTTAGTAACTAATATTAAGACATTAATTTACAAATATAACCAAATCTGAGACATATATAATGTAAAAAATACAAAATGATATAAATGATATGTTTTGGTTTAAAGCAAAATTAATTACATTTTAAAAATTAGTTACCCAAAATATAAAAATGAATGCTTCTGATTCTCTACCCACAAATGTGTCTCAATAGACACACATTTAATCATTAACTGAAGCCACAGCTTTCTTCTAATTTATAACTCTGATGTAAGAGATTCATTTTATGAGTTCATTAGTAATTCAGTCTTTTTAACATTCAAGGAAAGCATGGTAGGTTGCTGAAAACACAAGGGAAAATGTGCAGATTATTGGGATGCTTTCACATTTGTGTGTGTGTGTTTTTCTTCTTCCCAAACTAATCAGGGACAGTAGGTAAGAAAGTGCATATTTTAATGCACTTGGGAGGCAAAAACAGTGTTTTCTGATATATCATGTGGCGTAAATAGATGAGTAATTTTCATAGCCTATAAAAGTGACCAAAAAATTACTCAGAATATTTATTTCTAAGAGTGTCTGTAATTTAGAGAGCTTCATTATTGACCTGCCCTTATGTGCAAGTCTAGCTGTAGACAGCGCGAGTAATGTCATATTTATTGTCTCCAAACTACAGAATCTCCTGTTCTACCCTCCCAGCTTTATCTCCTGTCTTGATCTTTATACTCTAGTTGTGAGAATTTGCTTGCAGCTGAAACTTCATGCCTTTGCTCAAGCTGGTCTCCGATCTGGGATGCAATCATCTTTCCAAGGATATTCATGCTGACGGATTAACACTGTGAAGGCTGAATTTGAATTCCCTTCCTTTTCGTTCCTTGTGTACACTGTTTATGCACTTATAATTTCACTTACTATAAGAAAGTGTTTCTGTTTGTCAGTTGTTCATCCTTGTTTGGTAGTAGACTCCATCAAATGAGGAATCTGATGTACTTTTTTTCCAGATAATCCATTTGGGGAATGGCATCTTATGAAACAAAACTTTTAAAATACCCCAATATTTTAGTAGCTGACAGAACATTTTCTTGCTTTTCATTATTTCTGCAATGACATTGACAATTAAATTCCCATAGAAATTATTGACAGCATGAGTTTGACAGCTTAGACTATACTGTTATATACAGTTTCGTATATTCTCATATATTTACCTCTTGCCCCAGGTAGACTGTAAGAATTACTGGAATTTGGACTATTATAGACTGTATATCACCCATCAAACTAAATAATGAGTTGGGTGTCACGTAAGTTCTTATTAAATATTATTTTGTCATATTCTACTACGTAGATTGCTAAAACAAAGTCCCATTGAATATAACAAGTTTTATGTAATCTAGGAATTTAAAAATGTAAGTGGAATATAAAAAATGATAAAATGAATCTGTGCAGGGGAACTTCTTTTCTGAAAGTAAGCCACAAATTATACCTAGAAGTATGCTACATTTACACATGGATTCTCTACCAAATACTCTATAGGTCACATATGCCTTGCAGGACAAGCTCAAGACGAACATTATATTCAATGGCAAAAGACAAAACTTTTGCTCTAAGATGAAGAACAAAGCAAGGGTGTCACTCTTGCCATTTCTAATTAGTATAGTACTAGAACTCCTAGTCAGATCAATTAGGCAAATAGATAAATAAATAAACAAATAAATGAAATATATCCAAATTAGAAACGAATAAGAAAAATTAACTCTATTCCCAGATGGCATAGTCTTATACATAGAAAACCCTCAAGACTGCATGTTGAAAAAAAAAATCTGTTAGTTTAATAAAGAAAATCAGTGAATTGCAGGATACAAATTAACATACAAAAATAGTTGTATTTATTTATACGCACTATAAACAAACTATCCCCCCCAAAAGAAAACAACTCCATTTACAATAGTATCACAAAGAACAAAATACTTAGAAATGAATTTAATCAAGGAGTTAAACAATATATAAATTGAAATCGACAAAATATTTATGAATGAAATTAAAGTACATACAAATAAATGAAAATAAAAATTATGTTCGAGAGTTGGAAGAATTAATGTTGTTAAAATATCTATTCTACCCAAAGTGATCTACAAATTTTTAGCACAATCCCTGTTAAAGTCCTAATGACAGCTTTTTTGAACTGAAATAGAAAAAATAATCCACAAAAGACTTTGAATATAAAAAGTAATCTGGAGACGGAAGAACAAAACAAGAAGCATTTCATTTTTTGATTTGAAAATATATTACAAAGTCATGGGAATGAAAACAGTATGGTACTGATATTAAAACAGATATATAGACCACAGGAACAGAATACAGAGTCTAAGAATAAACCCATGTATATATAGTCAATTTGATTTTTCTAAAGATTGCCAAGAATACACAATGGGGAATGTATAGCTTCT
This sequence comes from Carlito syrichta, assembly GCF_000164805.1. Lineage (NCBI taxonomy): Eukaryota > Metazoa > Chordata > Mammalia > Primates > Tarsiidae > Carlito > Carlito syrichta. The sequence goes on along the minus strand of NW_007245861.1, from coordinate 545,855 downwards.
TCAATAAACAGTGTTGGGAAAACTTCATATATACATAAAAATAATAAAATTGGATTTTTATCTTATATCACACAGAAAAATCAACTCAAGATGGATTAAAGACTTAACCATAAGTCCTGAAACAATAAAATTCCTAGAAGAAAACATAGAGGAAAAATTTTATGACATTGATCTGGGCAATAATTTTTTGGATGTAACACCAGAAGCATAAGCCAGAAAAAGTAAAATTAGACAAATGAGACTACATCAAGCTAAAAATCTTCTACAAAGCAAAGGAAATAATCAGTGAGTGGAAAGGCAACCTATACAGCGTGAGAAATATTTGCAAGCTATACATCTGATAAGGTGTTAGTATCCAACATACAGAAGACATTCTTACCATTCAATAGCAAAACCAACAAAATCTGATTAAAAAATGAACAAAGGACTTCAATAGACATTTCACCAAAGGAGACATACACATGGCCATTAGGTATATGACCAATAGGGATATGTGTGCTCAATATCACTAATCATTAGGGACATGTAAATAAAAAGCACAGTAAGATATCCCTTTCCCCCTAACTGTGAGTGTGAATGTGAAGGATCTGAAACTCTTCTCCACTGTTGCTGGAATGCAAAATGCTGCAGCCCCTGGAGAATACAACAGCAAGTTCCAGTACCACTGGCAATGATAGGATACTCTCAAGAGCAGTGCAGACCTTGGTGGCAGAGTAAGGAAGTGAAACAACTGGAGATCATTTCATTGGTCCAAGCCATGGAATTTATGGGCATATAAAAAGAATACTATTCAAAAGAGATTCAATAGATCCAATCATATTGCATACTATTCAATATTACATATGGATGTGTGTGAATATAAATATATACTATTCAAAAAATGGTCACACATGACATTTAATTTCTACACATTGTTTTTCTCGTCATAAAATTAATGATAGCATCTCTATATCTTAATTCATAAAAAAATCACAATTAGGACAAGTTACTAGTTTTATTTTACCCATATAGAACCTGAGGCTCCAGAAGCTATACAGTATGTCCAAAATCATAAATTCTGTTAAGAAGGAAAACTTTTAATACCTTAAAGTTTGTTTTGTTTGATATTAAGATTGCAACCCAGCAATTCCCCTATTGGGGATATACCCAGAGGATCTCAAATTATTCTATAAAAAAGATACCTGTACATGTATGTTTGTTGCAGCTCTATTCACAATAGCAAAAACATGGAACCAACCACGCTGCCCATTGAAGCCAGACTGGATTAAAAAAATGTGGCACATATACACAATGGAATATTACACAGCCATAAAGAAGGACTAGCATATGGACTTCGCAGCAACTTGAATGGATTTGGAGTCGATCATACTCAGTGATCTATCACAGAAACAAAAAACAGAGTTCCATATGTTCTCACTCTTACTCGGACCTTGAACAATTATAATGCTATAAGAAAGGGATTGGCAGTAGTGGGAAACCATCAGGGAAGGGGGTTGGGATTGGCAGTTGAGGAAAACTGCTAGGGGAGGGAGGGACACACCTCATCAACAAAGGTACCTGCATAATTCACTTTTGCATACCTAACCCTGAATTGTACTCCACATCTTTATAAAAAATAATAATAAAAAGAAAAGGAAAAAAAAGAAGGAAAACTGTGCTACAAACCAGGTCTATGAGGCCATACCTTGATCCTCTCATTTATGCCTGCAAGCTGTCTATCAAGCCTATTGCATTCTGCATGACGTAATGATTGGGAACGTGACCTCTGGAGCCAAATTCTGTTGGTTCACAACATAAACCTGCCACTTACTGGTTGTGCAATCTTAAGCAAATTATCTTACCTCTCAGCGCAAATTTTTGAACGTTTTAAAAGCAGATTATTTTATTGTTTTCTTTTTTAAAAGAGGCTAATAACACTATCTATCTCACAGGAGTTAATACATATAAAAACAGTGCTGAGACTATATAAACGTTAACTAACACTGTAGTATTATCACAGATATTTTAAGAAACAAAAACATTGAAAAAGTAAAGGCACATAAAAAGGGAACCGTAATCATAAACAAACTCAAATGGCTCTGTGCATGGTTGATATTATTCCCAGGTAACGTGATAAATGTTAGGAATACATTTGTGTGTGTGTGTGTGTGTGTGTGTGTGTGTTTCTTTGTGATTTAATTTCCCCTCAAAACTGTTTATTTAGTTCCATTCCTTAATGCATGCAGATCTTCAGGATGTAGGTGTAGAAGGAAAGAGCTGAAAGAAAGAACATATAAGTAAAAGAAATTATGAAAGCAGATTATAATGGACATTTTGGAGGCAGAATACAGCTGAATGAATCCAGTTGCCATTAGGTAATCCTAGACAACTTTATGTATCTGTCTGTCTGTGTGCCTGCCTATCTATTTCTCTCAGTCTATTATGAGACTCAATATCCCCAAAATAACTTGTAAAAGAGGGCAGATTGCAAAAAGCAAAAACAGCAGACAGCAAATTTCCTCCTGAGGTGCTTAGAGGTAGGAGACGGTAAGAAAGAAGAAAAAGAGGGGTGACCATGGGTCACAAGGCAGCAGTATTAAAACTGTGCTGTAACATTCTCAAAATATTTGCTATTTCCTTCACAAGATTCTTCTCAGTGTATTAAAAATTGAAATTAGAAGAAAAGTCTCTGAAAACAAAAGTGTCATCCCTGATTAGAAATGGCATAAGAAGCTGCAAGAAAAAAAAAAAAAGCCTTTACACTCAGCTTGAAGTCTTGTGAAATAAGGAAACCTTTCAGGAGCAAAAACAAAACATAGCAGAGGAAAGGCAGATTAGTGTGACTTCAGAAATGAGTTCTAAGACTACTGAAGCACAGTGTATTAGCTTTATGACGAGAGCCATTAGCTCTCCACAGACAGGCAATATTTCTAAAGAGCTACACTGCGAGAAGAAAATGCAAAGGATCTAGGAACTAAGCTCTGCTTTCTCACCAGTTATTAACCTCATTTATACCACTGAGTTCCTACCATTATGTTCATTGCCCTGACATGGTTCAGTGGATTGATATTTCATTCAGCATGGTGCGAATTGTGACGACAGAGAAAGGGAACCCGGGGGGCTTGGCTGCAATTGCTTTGTTAGGATCAGCTTCACTTCTGAGCAAAGTAAGCGTCTAAATAACTATTCTGGGAAAGAATTCCCTAAAAACATTTTCAGAGTTCTTTATCCTGAGGCCAATTTGTCAACTATCTGTTTCTAATCCTCTGCAGGTTTTAAGTTCGTTTTTTTAAAAGTATTTGTACTCTTTCTTTCTTTCGCAGCATTAATAAGCAGAAGTTATATGTTTGTAAAGTCAATGAAGATTTTTCCATTAGCCTCTTTAATGGGAAATAGCTTTATATGAATCTGAGGATATCATCCATTGGGTATGGAAGGGGTGGGAGACATAGTCTTTTAGCTACTTGGAAACTGAAAAAAAGAAAAAAGTCCTCCAAATTTGGAAACTAATCTTCAGTATTAGTAACTTAGATTTGACTAACATTAAATAAATCCCAAGATCTTGTGCTTTCTTACTTTGTGAGACTTGCATAGGCGTGGTTCTACAAAAATAATCAAGATGTGTCTAATAAACTTTAATTAATCATAATAATTTTGAGCATCAAAAATAATGTTCAATAAAAACGTTATTTAATACAACATAAGATCATCTTCAAGTACAAACACAATGACTTTTATTCCCTACAAAAAAATGTTGTTTAATGGAAAATGGAGTTTTTCTCTTTATTGGAAATTATTGACCAATCATACATAATGCAATTTATAAGATATCACTGGTATTGACAATTATCCTTGACCTTTAGAAATAACCTTAAACAAAGGTCAAGTATTTCTAAAACAAACAAAAAAATGTACACTTTGGTCCCAAGTTAATTTAAATATTTGCATTTGGGAAAGATATCGTTAACTAGACAACTGAATAGAAAGTAAATGTTACATCTATGCAATTTGAAAACCAATAAGACAAATTTACATATATCTAATCAAAAGACTGTCATATAGGAGTAAATAATGCTAACGCTTTGATATACATTTTATGTAATATTGAGAAATTATTACAAATGCCAATATTTCATTTTAAAAGAGCTCATAACTAATAGAAAAACCAATGAAATTGTTGTTTGATATATTTTAAATAAAAATAGAAGCTCATTACTCATACAGAACTTGAAATTGATTGAAGATACACTTTAAATATAACTTGAAATTCTAATGTAAATGACAAGTCACTAATACCTTTGTTGTTTCTCTTGCTTTCAAGTCACCTTATCTTGTGGTCTTCAGGGCAGTTGGGTCCATTTGACTGATGTGCTTATTTTGTTAAATTTAGCTCTTTTGTGAGGAGATTTTAGGACAGTTTCTTCAGGGGTGTTTCTTTCTCTGACCAACAGATATATTGACAAAATATTTTTCTTCCAAAGTAATAATAAAAATTTAAAAATTATTCTCTTCAATGGAGAAAGGGCATAAGAGAGGATGGAAAATTGCCAAGGCTTAGTGGTGGTGTGCTAATGAAAGCTTGTGAGAAATCTTGGTGGGCAGGAGAAGGGGGAATGGAAGAATTGGCGAAAAAGCAAAGGAGACTGAAAAAATCTTGGCAGTTCTGAAATGAGGATATAAAAACAACAAATACTAACATTTAAGCTCTTTTGAATAGTACAACATAATAAAAAAATTGGTATACCAAAAAAATTTAACATGATCAATAATTTGTAGGTTGGGAGAAATTATAACAAAAATAAGAAAATTGGGACTTGGAGAAATGGTCATTTAACTTTCCTTGGGTAGTGAAGTTAAAAAGCTCTGACTTCTCATTCATAACAGAAGATTAAGAAGTGTAGTAAGTACAGTAAGTATATTTAGTTGGAGATGCAATTATGACACCTTGATTTATGTGTCTTTTTTTGAGATATAATTTTCCCAATTTTTAACTTACCTCTAGCTCTTCTAAAAGTTTTTCAATTTTGCCATTTACGTGTGTGTGTGTGTGTGTGTGTGTGTGTGTGTGTGTGTGTGTGTGTTGAAAACACAGGTATCTTAACCTCCTTGCAAGACTCTTCTGCCAGAGGAAGAAACAGTGAATGAATTCTTCCCTGAAATCAAGTTATATTTTCATCAGAATTGCCTCTGTGAAAACTGTTTAACAGTGAAAGAGATGATTTTAGACTAGAGAGGTGCAAAACTCAAGCTTCAATCAGGGATCAAGATTGATAGTCTTTAGTAAAAAGGACGAGTAAGCTTAATCAGTTTATAATCAAACATAATTCCCTGTTCCCTAAATGAAATTCATAATTGCCAATTAAGACTGAAATCCAGACCAGGCGCGCTGGTGCATACCTATAATCTGGTCATTTTGGTAGGCTAAGGTGGGAAGATCTCTTGAGCTCAAGAGTTCAAGATCAGTCTGGGCAACATAGTGAAGCCTTATCTCTACAAAAATTAAAATAATAATAACAATAACTAGCCGAGTGTGGTGGTGTATGTCTGTAGTCCCAGGTACTCAGGGCTGAGGTTGAAGGAACACCTAGCACAGGAGGTGAAGGCTGTGGTAAACTAAAAGTGTGTCACTACACTCCAGCCTCAGCAATAGAGACCATAACTCAAAAAAAAAAAAAAAAGACTGAAATACAGCAGCAAATGTTATTACATTTCTCCATTTGAATTATACTTAGACAACAGCTGGATAGAAATGTAAGGTGAATGACAACTAAGTGAAAGGAATGAATTTGATATAAATATAGATGAGCTAGCTATGTTACAATTCTCACATTAATTTTTATTGTTATTTGAATTCCTAAAAAATCCTACAGAGTAAAAGTAAAACAAAATATTAACAAAGAAAATGTTTTTACATTACATTTCCCCCCTATTGTTTTCCCGCTGAACCAATAATAATATCAAAATATTTTTTATGTATTGATGAGAGTTCTAAAGTATGTGTTTTTTAAATTAAAGAAAGTAATTTTATGACTAATGTTGAGGGAATTATTTGGAAAGAAGACTGTTTTAAATGTTGATTGTCATGGAACAATTATATCACAGATATAATAATGCTGCTGTTACTGAATATTTTCCTGATGTTAATAACTGCACATTCTTTGTGCATGCATCACAAAAATTCTGTGATGATGGTAATTTTCTAATTTATAGATAAGGAAACTAAGGCTCAGAAATACCTAAAACTACAAGATACAGCTGGAGTCCAAACTTATATATATCAATCTACAAAGTTAGTTTTTTTAACCAAAGAACTAGAGTCAGTCATATATAGATATATAAATATTGCATGTTAAAAAAACACACAGAAGTTCTTGCAATTGAAAAAATAGAATTTTTATGTAGTGTTATGGAAAGGCAGCTTAACATTGCACGTGAAACTAACAGCTACGCTTTTCATCATGGCCTCCAAAACCATTAAGATACACCCTGTCTTCCCATCTCTGCAGCATCAAATTCTGACACTATCCTCATTGCTCTCTGAGTTTCAGCTACAATGATCTTTTCCCATATGATCAAAAAAACTATGTGTTTTTCTGTCTTAGGGGTCATTGCATATTCTGTTCCTTCAACCTAAAATATCTGTATTTTTTAAACATCATTAAGGACACAGTGAAGGTATTTTTTTTTAATTCAAAGAGAACTTCTCTACACCCAAATAGAAAATGTTCTTTACTTCCTTGTTTTTCTTCTATTTTAATTACTTCTATCAATTTGTTCTTCTTCTCTAAATTATTTAACGTATTTTAAATATATTATTTGAATATCATGGAGATAAATTTTCTTAAATGTGTATTTATTCACCACTATGAATCGCCCATCTTCTTTAGCCCTTAGTACATGTGAGCCTGTAAATATATATTTGTTGATTCATGCCACCATGCTCAGCTAATTGTTGACTACTGGAGCTAGTAAATTTATATAGCTTTATAGTCAATTAGAAGTTGGATCATCATCCTCCTGTTATATATTTGCATTTTAATTTAACTTTATTTCTTGCAAAGCAATTTCTTAACATAAATTAATTATTTCCTGATAAAATACGTTATGGCCAGCTTAGAAACATTACTATTGTTTTAATAAAATGCTACCAAATTAATACTCTGAAAGGACTCTTCCATGGTTCTTTCCATGGTCCAAAGACATTAAAATTTGATGTGCATTATTGACATCTTTATATGGTGGACAGTTTGTATATTGTTGAATGGTGGGTGCATTATCAGTCAGACAAGACTTATTGAACAAATAGAATTTATAGCAATGTCCAGAATGATTTAAAAGAAAAAGTCATTTCCAGCTTCTGCTAACAACACATAAATCTAGAAAGGATCACTCCCACTGTAACAAGAAAAAGTTGCATAAATCTCACAATCACAACTTTTTCGAAAATCATCAAACATCTGGGATCACAAGGCCTAAAATCCAAGAGCAGAAAGCCTCACCAAAGAGGTAGTCAGATGTGGGCACCGACTTACTTGGGCAGAGCTAAAAAGAACGTTGAGAAGAAGACAAGGGCACCTTCGAAGATAAATGTTTGAAAGCAACTTTTCTAAAAGTGAAATGGGGGCTGGCATGAAAGGACATAACCACAGGAACTCTGTGTGGACCTTACTGCATGCTCACAAGAAAGATTTGTGACAGAACAGGAGGCAAATAGGAGCTTCCCTCAGCGCTGTAGATTTGAAGAAGGAACACAGTTGCTGCAGGGAAAAATGTAGAACCCATCTTGAATCTATTATTCTATTTCCCCTGTGAAACAGGAACCATAAGATACTGGAGGTAAGGCAGAAAACCCAGCTACTCTGCTACCCTGTAGCATGCAGGTAAAAACATACTGAAGCTAGAAGAAATTAATGTAATATAAAATATTTTCTAGTATTAGAAAAGACAGGAACTGTCCTAGATAAAGATTATGAGAGGTGTTCTACCATTAGGGAGAGGTAGAATCACTGGTAGAATCACTATTAAATTATGTGAAATGTGGATAGCTCAGTTTGGAAAAAAATTATAGCATTAGCACATATAAACAATTTTTTAAAAGAATAAAATGTCAAATAATGAACTCGAAAAAAGTGTAAATTAAAGTCATAGCAAGTAAGATAAAATTAAACAATTAAGAAAAGAACAAAAATCAGTGGCATTATAAGCACTGATTAATAAAATAGATTACTTCTAGCTATACTGACCAAGAAGAAAGAAGACACATATTACCAACATGAGAAATGAAAAAGGGAACATTACAAAACACCCTATAGATACCAAAATGATAACTACATATTGAGCATTTTTATATCCATAAATTGTATAAAATAAAATAAATGGGCAAATTCATTGAAAAAGCAAAAACCAAACTTACCGAGTAAAAAAAGATAACCTGAATTGTCTTATGTATATTAAATAAATTGAATTTGTAATTACAAATATTCTCAAAAAAAAAGTTTCAAAGAAATATGGAATTACTGGTGCATGAAATGTTTAACAAAGAAATAATGCCAATTCAATGTACATTCTTCTAGGAAGTCATGTAAAAAGAAAATTCTAATTTACTGTAGAAGGCCAGCATTATCCTGATTTTAAAACCACTGGCATTTTAAAAAGAGTGAAGTATGGATAATTATCTATAATTCTTAAGGAAATATGAGCAAATAAGATCTAGCAATAAATGAAAAGATAACACAACATTAGAAAGCAGTGTTCCACTTTCAAGGAGGAGGTGATACCAGTCCTATTGAAAGTATTCCAGGCAATTGAGAAAGAGAAAATTCTCCCCAAATCATTTTACGAAGCTAACATCACACTTATACCCAACCCAGGTAAAGATCCAACAATAAAAAAAAAGAACTCCAGGACAATATCCCTTATAAACATAGATACAAAAATCTTCAAAAAGATTCTAGCAAATCAGATCTAAAAACACATTCAAAAATAAGCTGGGCTCGGTGACTCAGCCTGTAATCCTGCGCCTTTGGGAGGCTGAGGTGAGTGGATTACCTGAGCCCGTGGGTTCGAGACCTGCCTGGGCAGCGAGACCTCATCTCTACAATAAATCAAAGAAATCAGCCGGGCGTGGTAGCACATGCCTGTAATTCTGGCTACTTGGAAGGCTAAGGCGGAAGGATCGCCGGAGCCCGGCAGGTTGAGGCTGCGGTGACCGGGAGCGGCCACTGCACTCCAGTCTGGGCAACAGAGTGAGACTCCAACTCAAAAAAATAAAAATAAAAATCATCACCATGACCAAGAGACTATATTTCCAGAATGCAAAGCTGGATCAACATCCACACGACCATAAATGTAATTAAATACATTAACAGATGTAAAAATAAGAACCACATAATTATATCATTAGATGCAGCAAAAGCGTTTGATAAAATCCAGCATCCCTTCTTGATAACAACCCTCAAACACCTAGAAATAGAAGGAGCATACCTCAAAATAGTGTCATCTATTAAAAATCTCAATTTCTCAACCAACTCATCTCTGACAAAGCCTCCAACAAAATAGTAAGTGCCATCTAAAATGAACCCACAGTTAACATAATGTTAAATGGATAGAAACTGGAAACATTTTCCCTGAAAACTGGAACAAGACAAAGCTGCCCACTCTCACCCCTCTTGTTCAACATTGTGTTGGAAGTCCTAGCTAGAGCAATTAGACAAGAGAAGGAAATAGGAGTATCCAAATAGGAAAAAAAGAAATCAAGTTATCCCTCTTTGCTGATGATATGATTCTATACCATGAAACTCCAAAAGAATCTGTCAAAAACCTGCTTGCACTGATAAAGGACTTTGGCAAAGTCTTGGGGTACAAAATAAATGTACAGAAAACAGTTGCATTCTTATACACCAACAACAAGCAAGCAGAGAACCAAATAAAAAGCATGATCCCATTCACAATAGCCAAACATAAAATGAAATACCTCAGCATCTAACTACCAGAGAAGTGAAAGACCTTTACAGTGAGAACTACAAAACACTGCTCAAAGAAATCCAAGAAGACACAAACAAATGAAAAAGTATTCCATGTCCCTGGATAATAAAAATCAACACTGTTAAATGTCCGTTCTGTCAAGGGCAATCTACAGATTTAACGCAATACCCATTAAATTACCAACATCATTCTTCTCAGACCTGGAAATGACAATACAGAAATTCATATGGCAACATAAACCACCACGAATAGCCAAAACAATTTTTAGCAAAAGAAACAAAGCAGAAGGTATGACACACTGCCAGACTTCAAGTTTTACTATAAGGCAACAATAATCAAAACAGTCTGGTATTGGTACAAGAAATGGTGTATGAACCTATGGAACAGGATAGAGATTCCGGAGGCAAAGTCTTAATTTCCCAACCAACTCATCTTTGACAAATCCTTCAACAACAACCACTGGGTAGAGGAGAACCTATTCAGTAAGTGGTGCTGGGAAAACTGGCTGATCACATGCAGAAGATTGAAACAGGAACCCTACTTACCACCATACAAAAAAATTAACTCTAAATGGATAAACATTAAACCTCAAACTATAAGAATTTTAGAAAATGCAAGAGACACCCTTATGGAAATTGGAAACAGCGACCAATTCCTGATCAAAATCCTAAATGCTCATACCATAAGAAATAACAGACAAGTGGGACCTCATTAAATTGATGAGCTTCTGCAAAGCAAAAGAAACCATCAAGAGAGTGGGAAGACAGTCCACAGAATGGGAAAAAAAAATTTGCCAACTGTATATCTGACTAAGGCCTAACATCTAGGATCTACAACTACAAGGAACTCAAACACACCAAAAGGAAAAAAAAAAACAAACAACCCATTAAAAAGTGGGCAAAAGACACGAATAAAAACTTCTCAAAAGAAAATATGTGGGTAGCCAACAGACACATGGAAAAGTACTCAACCTCACTAATCAGAGAAATGCAAATCAAAACCACATTGAGATATCTAACCCCAGTAAGAATGGTCATCATTAATAAAACAAACAACAACAGATGCCGGTGAAGATGCAGGAAAAAAGAACACATCTGCACTGCTGGTGGAAATGCAAACTAGTGCAATCTCTTTGGAAGACAATTGGGTGATTTCTGAAAGAACTACAAATTGACCTTCCATATGACCCAGCAATTCCCCTATTGGGAATATACCCAGAGAAACTCAAATCATTCTACAAAAAAGATACCTGCACACGCATGTTTGTTGCAGCTCTATTCACAATAGCAAAAACATGGAACCAATCATGCTGCCCATCGAAGCTGGTCTGGATAAAAAAATGTGGTACATATACACAATGAAATATTATGCAGTCATAAAGAAGGACAAACATATGTACTTCACAGCAACTTGGATGGATTTAGAGTCTATCATACTCAGTGATCTACCACAGAAACAAAGGACAGAGTACCGTATGGTCTAACTCACACGTGGACCTTGAACAATTGTAATAATACTATAAGAAGGGGATTGGCAGTGGTGGGAAACTGCCAGGGGAAAGGCAGTGGGATTGGGAGTCAAGGGAGGCTGCTGGGGAGGAAGGGGTACATCTCATCAACAAGGGTACCTACATAATGAACATTTATATACCTAATCCTGAATTGTACCTCACATCTTTAAAAAATAAAAAAATGAAAAAAGAAAGCAGTTCATACATGGAATTAAGGCTGGGTCAAAAATAAAATGCCTCAACAAAAATAAAAATTCAAATGTCAACAGACAAAAACCAAAAAATGATAAGATTATTTCAAAAAACATAAAATATATATATATTTTAGCAATGTAATCACTCATATTCAACTTCATACTGGAAGTTATAGTCAGTGCAGAAAGGTAGGACAAATTGATAAAAGTTATACTAACTAAAAAGGAAAAATAAAATTATTTTTAATCACAATGTGACTATTTATGTAGAAATCCCCAAAGATTATTTTTTAGAAAGTGAACATTTTTATCTAACAGTTATTTGTGAATTGCTTTCTGTCTTTGAGATTCTATTCACCTTACGCTCATGGCAATTATTTTCTAAAGAAAAGGACAGAGGCAATAAACTAGTTATCGAGAAATTATGATGTAGTTTTGTAGAAAAATATGTTTGAGAATATTTATGAGGTGATGTTGAAGGAAGAGTCAGCTTTAAATATAATGACTAAGTGTTGTTCTCATTGAGAAAATGACATTTGAACAAGCAGCTAAAATAAATGAGTGAACAAACAATATCTGAAGGAGGAGTTTCTCATACATTGTAAAGGTACTGATCTTGCTTTCTATACAGACGGGTAAGAAATCCCAAATTCAATCTTCTATGCATCTCAGCTAGGTGACTGACCTCAGCTCTCTACTCCCTTCCCAGGTAGGTTTAAGAGCGCCTCCAAATAAGTAGTACCTAACCAGAAGAAGAGAGCGAAAAGCCATATTCAAAACCAGAGGACAGAGTAAACCTACTCTCAAAAGTAATATTGAGTTCATTTCCATTCCCTTGTCTTATTTTAAAAATGCGTACAGTCAAGTCTATGTCTCTTAGGCTGGCGATTGGAAGACTGCAGGCCAAAAGAAATGAGGAATCTCAGTAAAATCTTCAACAAATGACATTTAGTGTATGCAATGAAAGGACGGGATACCAACTTCTTATATTACAGGTAGCCCATATGTCAATTTTTCCTATTCAGACAAGCAGAAATCTCAATCCATAATTAGTGCCTTACTCTTAATGATGAATGAACCAACAATAAATCCAGTCATAAAAAGAATGTCTACAATTTGAAATACAATGATCAAAAAAGTTGGAACGGGGTTTAGTGGGAGGGGAGATATCTAACCCAACTAATCCAAATAAAACAATGGAAATTAAAACTTTACTATCACAAAAATTATTCAATAATTACATTAAATAATAAAGTAGAATGATGCATAATGGTATAAACAATATAAAACAAAAACCAAATCTAGTAAGAAGAGTTTATAAATTAAAGAATCAATTTAGAATTTACTGTGTCAAAAAATAACAAAAAATTTAAAATTTTGCATTTTTTCTTAACAAAGAACAAAAAATAAATGTTAACACATTTTTAAAAGAGAATATTTTTTAAAAAGTTGCCACATAAAAAAGCATACCCTAGTATACACCCAGCTGCCTAGCCCAACACAATCACGAATTCAAGTACAAGACATAAACAAAGGCACCTGCTCATGAAGTCTCAGAATATAAGGAATGAACAAAATACCAGATGAAAAGCCATGTTGCAAATAAAGAAGACAAATTTTAAATTAGGTCAGATCACTCATTAGCAGCATGATGAAAATGTTTGAAGAAAAATAATTTTCAGCTTAAAATTATATACCCTCCTAAATACTAATCAAGTATAAAGTAGAAAAGAAGACATTTACAATAATGCAAACATTTTCAATATTTTCTTTATGTTCTCATTTTGATGTGGAGCTACTGTGAAATGTATATTCCAGGCAGCAGGAAATGTAACACCACAAAGAGACTAAAGATGAGGGAAGTATTAGATAAGGGAAGTATTAGGATGACAGCTGTGCAGTAGGCTAGGAGAAGAGCCAGCCAGAGCTTATTGTTGCAGGAAAAAGGAGTCCTCTGAGTAGGTGACCCAGACTTATTACCTAGTATGTTTAGACTGTTTTTTTTTGAGTTGGAGTCTCACTCTGTCACCCAGACTGGAGTGCAGTGGCCACTCCCGGCCACCGCAGCCTCGACCTGCTGGGCTCTGGCGATCCTTCCGCCTCAGTCTTCCAAGTAGCCGAAATTACAGGCAGGCGCTACCACACCCGGCTGATTTTTTGATTTATTGTAGAGATGAGGTCTCGCTGCCCAGGCGGGTCTCGAACCCACGGGCTCAGGCAATCCACTCACCTCAACCTCCCAAAGGCAGAATTACAGGCTGAGCCACCGAGCCCGGCTTGTTTAGACATCTCTAAAGTGACATTAATCTATCAGATCTGATGGAGCATGTGAGAGTAATCAAATTAAAACGAAAACCAGATAAGTCAAAACAAAGTAATCATTAATTCTAGAAAAATCAGTAAGATTTATATCAAAGAAATCTAAATATACTTTAATATTGATGACTAAATGAAAATTTAAATATATAATCTACAATGAAAGCATAGTTCTTGATTTTAAAAATGTTGCTATAGTTATGCATGGTAATATTCAGGGAGTTGAAGTTGGGGGAGGAGTAATATAATAAAAATTTACCTTTCATATGGAAATTTGTTACAAAATGTAAAGTGTTATTATGTGAAATTACTATTACAGCATACTGTTTCTAAATGTAAAAGTAAACACTAGTAATTACAGGTAAATATTTGCATACAGTTAATCACATGGTGTTTTTTTGTTTGTTTGTTTTGGTTTGTTTTTTTTTGAGTTGGAGTCTCACTCTGTCGCCCAGACTGGAGTGCAGTGGCCGCTCCCGGCCACCGCAGCCTTGACCTGCTGGGCTCCAGCGATCCTTCCTACTCAGCCTTCCAGGTAGCCGGAATTACAGGCATGTGCTACCACGCCCGGCTGATTTTTTGATTTTTTGTAGAGATGAGGTCTCACTGCCCAGGCTGGTCTCGAACCCACGGGGCTCAGGCAATCCACTCACCTCAGCCTCCCAAAGACGCGGGATCAGGCTGAGCCACCAATCCCGGTTTAATCACATGGTTTTAAAGTAGTGGTTGAGGAGGTGAAGCCGAGTATTGCTATTTTCATAATAGACTTATTAGTAGCTTATATAAACTATCTACCATGTATCTATTTATCTATCTACCTATCTGTATTTAACCTATTTAGCTACTAATTGCATTTATTCAGCACAATACAGTTTAAAATGTTATATACAATAAAATGATGAAACTGCATTTTCATGAAGGATACCCACCGCAATAAGATGAACATTTTAAATGGAGGCTTTAAAATCGGAAATCAAAAGCTTGAGATCATCAGAAGACAAAAGAAGAGGAAATGTCAAAGGAAAGGCCTAAATTGTTTTGAAAAATGAAAAAAAATTGGTATGAAAAAGTTGAGTTTTATCTCTACTCCGCCATAATCCTTTCCACTTTGATTTTAATAAGCATTCAATCATTTATACAATTTTTGAAAGAAATAGTTTGAGTAAGTAAGGAAATACAAGTTTCTTCCTCTAAAGCTTCTTTGAGATTTTTGTCATATTGCAGTAATGTCACAATCTTATGCTAAATTATTCAGCATTCGTACCCTGAAAACAATTTTTAAAAATTTCCCCAAACTACAGTCAGCTAGTTCTTTAAGAACGAGTTCATTATCCAGGAAGAAATTCCAGTCTCTTAAAATAAACTGTGCATAGTTCTTTCAAGGGGTAAGACTCTAGTCTGGTAAGCAAATAAACTACAATCAATAGGAAAAGCACACAATAGGTAATCATTACTTGTTTGCAAAATGAACAAATTGAATGAACGTTTTCATAGCAAATTAAGAAAAACCCAATATGTGGATTACATTATATTCTAATATCCATTTTTAACATCTTCCTTTGGAAGGCTAGCAATCAGCTCAGCAAGTTATTTTAATCACAGGGAAGACAGACAATTGCCAAACCTAGTGCAAAGAAGTCACAAAAGAACCATCTGTTTTTCACTGCTGAATAAATACACCATAGCAATGAAGAATTTTTTTCCAAATTTTTAGAAAGGCAAATTGCTTTGGAAAAAGAAGCAAAACTAAAACCTGAAATCTACCACTGTGTTATATGGGGTAATTTCTATAACACAAGCATTTTCTAGTTATCTT
This sequence comes from Carlito syrichta, assembly GCF_000164805.1. Lineage (NCBI taxonomy): Eukaryota > Metazoa > Chordata > Mammalia > Primates > Tarsiidae > Carlito > Carlito syrichta. The sequence continues at coordinate 530,056 of NW_007245861.1, read as the reverse complement.
CTTTAATAAAAGAATTATTTAACTTACTGTAACTTTACCAATAACATTAAATCAACGGAAATTCCCCAAGAGTCTGTTCTGGCCACCTTGTCTTTCAATATATGTTTAATATCAACCATTCCAACAGATTCAAATTTAATTCTCACCTCTGTACGCATGACTGCTAACTCTGTTTTTAGCATCTATGGTTTTCTGTTCTGGATTTTCAGTCTATGCATCTGAGTATTCCAGATATTCTATGAATGTTACAAAATATGATGTAGCTCTGCTCTCAAACTTTCTCAGTTTTATATTTTCCATACTGATACATATGATAGACATCATCTGTTCACTCACCTAAGCTGAAAATTCAGTGTCACCCTCATTTGACACTATAATTCCCTGTTAATTATATGTATTTTTCAACAATACTTTTGCACATTTCTTTGTTTTTTATCTCCAGTCACCCTCTCCTGGTTTACACTTTCATTACCTTTTGTCTTGATTCTAACAATCAAGTGAGACTCCAATGACTTTATTACTACCCTAAGTATTGTTAGCAGATAGATTCTAGAAAGTCAACACTGGGGCACTCTGTTCAAAAATAGCCAGTGTTCCTACAGCATTTAAGAAATAAATTTGACTCTTCAGCTACCCTCAGCTCAGCCCACTACTCTCTTTGGAGTAGTGTACTGTCACCTTTCGCCTTTGCTAAATAAATAAACTACTCTTTGCTTTTACTCTCAAAAAAAAAAAAGAAAGAAAGAAAAGAAGAAAAAGAAATTCAGTTTCCTGTCTTATAATTTAAATTTGTCGAGATCCTTCCTCAAATTATTTCTAACTTTTTTTCAATGCACACTTTCTAGCATCTCATTTCTCTATCAAATTCTTCAAATATTTGGGTTTATCTTCTAATTTTAACCCTGTATTTATGCTAACATTCCTGCCGGGGTTTCCTTCCATGGTTTGCTCTGTGTAGAGAAATTCAATCCATCTTCTCAGACTCATTCAAATGTCAACTGCAATAGGAACTTTTCCACGTTACACCAGCAAGAAATAATTCTATGCACATATTAGCTCTCCACTGTAATTTCTGTGTGCTTAACACTGCTAGCCTCTTAATCCAGTGTAAAACAAAATCTCTGAAGTCTGGGATTTACAATTGCCTGTGTAGTAAGTCATTTATACAGAAATCATGTGCTATATATCTGACACTGTTTGAGGTACTAAGAATATAGAAATGAATAAGTCATGATCCCTGATGTAATATAACTTTCGTTCCTTTAATGGAAAAAACATATATGTAAAAAGTAAGTGGATAGATTTAATTTAGGAAGGTGAGTTGTGCCCTGATGAAAATAATTCAGATAAATACAATAGAGAGCATGTGAATTGATTTCATAGGAAAAAAATGTTGGCTTAAATATTTTAATATGATAACACAATGAAATGAAAGAGTGAAGGAAGAAAGGAAGAACAGAAAGATGTGTGCCTTGTACTTATAGCAAACAATGTGCGGGAGAGTTCCCTGACTTTGTCAAAGGTGTATATCAAGCGGTTAAAATGTTCTAAATATACTGCAATTACTGGATAAATAAAACACGATGCAAACTCAAGTAGCTCACATTGAGAAAAGACAGGTATGTAAGATCTTATAATGCTATATGACAATTTCTATAACAGCATAAAATGAATGTAAACAAAGTAATATTGGGAATATTAAACAGGTAATAATTAGTGCTGTCTTGAAAAGCCATCTTCAAAATCTGATGGAAAAAGTTATTTTTGCTAGATTCTACAGAATTTTGTGCTCAGCACTTTCCCTACCTGTCTAGTTAATTCATTCATTCCAACAACAAGCTGCTCATGGCAGTTCCAATACTTTATGAAGTGTTTCTTTTTACTTTGCTTCCTTGGTCACGTTGATTGGTCTATTGGTGAACCTGTGACCCAACACTGTACCACAAATGATTAGTTCCATTTATATACACATAAACAAAGTTGAATCTTTCAAATAGGAATCCTAAATCGGGGATTTAAGATAATAATGCTGAGTATCCTTCAAAATCAAGGCTGACAAGTATTCACCAGAAAGATTCTGAGAGCATTATTTCCAAACCCAGAAGCATTGTCATTCATAAATAATGAAAGGAATATGGAGGAAAAACCAGATATTCAGTTGAGAGAGAAAGGAAAAAAAAATTTTTTTTTCCAAGCTTCTGTTCATCCCTTACATCTAGTTTAATTCCTCAAGTTTCATTACCTTGATATTTTTAAACTTACATTTTCTCTTAGCTGGTTCTAATTAGGATTGTGTTGCTTGAAACCAAAAACTTCCACATTAATGGAAATATAAGAAGGCATTTCACATAATGAAGGCAGACTAAGGAATGGCAAAGGCTAAGAGCTTTGTATAATATTTATTTGTTCATGCTTATACTAAACATTCTAAGATTAGAATACAACAAGGAAAAACAGTGAGGGATTAAAAATAATCCCTGGCAATAGTGGTAGAAAAAAAATTGTGTGTATTACCGTACTGAATGACAAGTTCTGTCTAGCTTGACTATATGGGCTGCCTTCAAACCATATATTCAAACTCCTTTAAAATTTTGCTTTATTGAAACTCTTTCCTGCTTTTTTTTCATTCACCTCAGACACATTTTTCCAAAAAATTACCAATTCCAAAGGAAAAGTTTTAACATTAAATTGGTTTCTGGAGAAAGAAAAGAAGAAATATAATATTACTGAAAAAATAAAAACCATACTCTGCAAGACAACTTTAAGAAGCTGATTGAAAAGAGGAAAACAAATTTTGGCAAGAGCAGTTACCAATTATATAAAGATTAATCTTGTACAAAGGTAGGTGTGGTTGGCTAGAATGAGAGAACACATTTTATATACATGAGTGTCAACATAGAAAAAGGGACCCCCTCAAAAAAAGGAATTATCTTTTGGGGGGTGGGTCCCTTGTAGTACACTCAAAATTTTTTTCTCTAGCTCAAACTGTCAACCAATGCTCTTATCTGGAAGTTTTTTTAGAAGGTTGCATCACAATTTGCTGAAGTAACGTCCCAAGTTGTGACAAATAGGTGACTGACTGTGCCTCCCTGGTCACATAGGTCTATCAGCAAACCTGTAGCCCGACACAATGTACCACAAAAGGAATCCTCATTCCATCATCCCAGACACACAAGTACCCCCACTGTGCTAAGTGTACTGCAGGTGTTGACCCAAAACAGCATGACCCCATGTCCCAACCTTCCTATGTACTTGGTCTTGCCTCGAGCAATTTTTTTTTTTTTTTTTTAGTTGGAGTCTCACTCGGTCGCCCAGACTGGAGTGCAGTGGCCACTCCCGGCCACCGCAGCCTCAACCTGCTGGGCTCCGGCGATCCTTCCACCTCAGTCTTCCAAGTATCCGGAATTAC
>NW_007245861.1:497424-526627 GCF_000164805.1 Carlito syrichta | reverse complement strand
GCGCTACCATGCCCGGCTGATTTTTTTGATTTATTGTAGAGATGAAGTCTCACTGCCCAGGCGGGTCTCGAACCCGCAGACTCAGGCAATCCACTCACCTCAGTCTCCCAAAGGCGTGGGATTTACGGGCTGAGCCACCGAGCCTGGCTCGAGCAATTTTTTTTTTTTTTTTTTATTTCTCTGTATGAAAAAATTCCTCAAAGAAAAATGTTTTGCAATGTGGAAGAGATGAATTATAATAAATAAATAAAGGCAAAAGTACTAAAAGGCATCAAAACATGAGTTTAAAAGCTGTTTGGAACAGTGGAAAAATCATTTTGATAGGTGTATTGCATCAAACGGACAGTATTGTGGAGTTGACTGTAGTTTAAACATGTAAAAATCAATACATTGTTATAAATAAACTCTGTTGGGGGGCCTCCTTTTGAAAAAAATATTAATTTTTAAAATTTACTGTAACTTGTAGAACCTGAAAAACGAAGGTTCAGTCAATAAGAATAGAAGACAGCATACCTTTTATTTTTTTTCTTTTTTTGCTTTTTGTCAGTGTGCAAAGGAGAGTCATGAGTTTAGAATGAATAGAGTAAGATTTTTTCAGTCGACTTGAACTTAGGCACAATATCAACCTGCCAATGTCTCAATATCCCCTTGGTTTTATTTTATGGTTTCTGGTTGATGGAAGCCTACTAACTGACAACTTTGACTGGAACAATGGATAGATAGAAAATCAGAAAATTCCAAAAAAGGAAAAAGAAAATGGAAGCTCCTGAAAGGTCCTCCAAATATATGTATGTTCGTTTATTGCAAATAATATAGTAAAAAACTGAAACTGAAGATAGTGTTCAATGTTTACAGCTGCACAATATTTCATTCATTATAGACTGCAAGTTTGCACTACAGGGAAAGGTCTGTTTTGGTCGTTTGGATAAAAGTTTGCAAATTAATGAATTTCATTATCATAATTGGATAGAAATACTTCTTGGGAGAATAAAACAATTGTAAACAAATATACTAGGAGACATTTGAAGTGTATAATTGGTTTGAGCATTAAAAGTTTTCATTTACATGACATATGTAACTTGTAATAATATTTATTTATGTTTTTATTTTGCGTTTTTGCAATAAAAATATGTTTGGAGAAGAATCTTTAAAATTAAAATATCATTTTATAAAATCTAATAAGTCATAGTTCTAATTATTTAATATTTCTATCTTTAGATAATGTCACTATTCATTAAACATTAAAATAATGTCAAAATAATTGACTCAAGGGTATGAACTATTCAAAAAGTTTTTAATTGTCACTAAAGAAGATGCATGTCTTCATAGCTTTTTACAATTACTATAAAATCAAATAATTCTAGACATCTCAAATATGAAGGAATATAGTTGAAATTTGCAGTCAATAATTACTGATTAAGAAGAAGTAATAAATATCTATTGAAATGAAGTTCAGACACAGAGAAAAGATATTTCTTTTTAAATTTATTTTTATGTATTTCTTTTTATTTTTGGTGAGCTATAGTCTTGTCACCCATGCTGGAGTACAGTGGCACACTCATGGCCACAGCAACCTCAACCTGGTGGGTTTAGGCAATCCGTTTGCCTCAGTCTTCCAACTATCTGGAACTACAGATGCATGCCACCCGGCCTGGCTAACTTTTGTGATTTATTGTAGAGACGAGGTCTCACCAAGTTGCTCAGGCTGGTCTCAAACTCTTGGGCCTCAGGCAATCCTCTCGCCTTGGCCTTCCAAAGTTCTGGGATTACAGGCTGAACCACCTTGCCCAGCCAAGAAAAAAATATTTCCATGACTGGAAAGATGAGACAAAATGTATTTGAAGTGTAATACAAGCACTGCCTCACTTTGGCAATGACAAGGAAATTGGAATACAATGCTTCTATGTGTGTCTTTCAACAATCTGCAAGTTAGGTATGTTTTCAGGTGTACGAATTAATAGTACGGTTATATAACTTGCTAATTGTTCAATTACATTCCACAGCCCACCATTTCTTAATATATCACACTAGAAGATTGTAAGATTTCTGAGGAACTCCTTTCCTGGTAGTGCTTGACAGTTTTTAAAGATGAAACAAGACACACGGTTATGAGACAATAACTGTAAATAATCATGAAGTTGACATAACATATAGACTTAAATTCACAGAATTACTGAATTCAGGCCCTATCCTTCATCAAATAAGTTGGAAAATATTTAATTTTACTTATATCAAAATTATTTTTGGAGTCAACCCTAGACAACATGAGAGTACAATATTAAATCTATATCTATCTATATTTATCTTCAACAAAGTTTGCTTTATTTTATTTGATAGTATTCACAGATAAATTAGTTCAGCTCCTTCCCTCATGGTCAATTGAAGACAAGATACAGAAACTGGGGAAAAGAGAGTTTATTTCTGCAACCAGGTCACAGGGAGACAGGTGGTATCATTATTAAAAATCTGCTCAAAAGCAGTACCACTTAATCAAACTTTATATTTCATAACCTTTCACCCACCTCCCCAAGGCTAAATTAATAAGGACATGATTCAAGATCTCCTAATCATCCCTTTACCTTGATTTTTGTAATGTTCCATTCCCTCCCCAGGGCTAAATTAGCAAGGTCTACTGGAAATTTTGGCATGACCCAAGATTTCCTAATCATGCTGACATTTCCTTGCCTTTAAATTTTATAGTTCCCAATGGGGAGGGAATGGAACATTACAAAAATCAAATAAGCTACCTTGGGACATTTAGGTAAACAATTTTGAATCAAATATGAGAAATGTAAAAAAAAAAAAAACCATTCACAAAACCTTGTCCTATAACATTCTCCACTGTCAGTTGTCTCCATGATTTTTGTCATGAGGTTGTTGATCCTTTCTATTTGAACATTTGTACAGCCTCTTCTCTCTGTTTTCTTGTATTATGTATAGTTTTGGCCATAAGCTCAGGTGCTTTAAGCATATATATACACATTTAAACAATACATAAAACAATAATCTACATATTAAAACAGCCATTACTTTTTATTTATACCTGAACAGATACTTCTTAAGCCAGAGGGAGTCCATGAAAACGAATTAGAAAAATAATCTAGAGTTCTATTGAAGACCACATCTAAAAAGGGTACAGTTCATTATAGTCCTTGAGCTGCTGACCTGGAGGGTGATCTTCAGCATCTCAGTGAGGTAGGAGCCATTCACCAAAGATCTTTCAGTTTCTTCAGTTTCTCCTTTTTTTTTTTTTAATCCTTATATGATGTTGGAAAATAAACTTAAGTACATAGAAAAACAGGGTAACAAAACATTTGCTGGCAATTTCTTAACAGGCAGCGACTTACAAAATCTTTTAGTTAGAAAAGTGGCTAAAAGAAAAGGTTCAAGTTTAGTCCTCAGTTCCCCATATTGAGCAAACATCATTCCCTAGAATGGATGTACCGGTCAGTGAAGAGCAGAGATCCCACATCACTATAAAGGCTCATTCTTAGGGTTGTCTATTACGTTTACCTAGTGAGGTGCCATGAAGTTAGGAGGCATATTCCTAGAATTGCCCATTTTGTGTTCCACATCAGTGATATTGGATTATGGGGAAAAGACATGGTTTAACCTGATTTTATAGCCAATTATTTAAAAGCAAGAGAGAGTCAGACCTAGAATTCAGTCTGAAAAAACATCTTGGATCATTTCTAAATTACAAGTTATAGTGATCCACGTCCTTGGTTTTGTTATTTTATTTTTCCTGTACCTGGCATAGCATTTACAAAAGGCATGCAAACTCTAAATTAATCTCATATCGCAAACACTAACTTTTACAATTTCACATGTCCACTTCTTACACAATAATCCCTGGGTCTAGAGAGATTGAATAATTTTAATTTTGGACTCTGTGTCTCAGAAGGATTGTTTATTTAATTGTCACATCCTTCTGAGCCTGAAGATAAAGCACTCACTGGTGAGATTTAGTAAGATTCACCGCCTTTTCCAGTTCCAGGAGCAAAATCCTTGTAACTTAACATCACAAGAATTAGTTAATAAGATACTTACTAAAGATGTAAAAGGTTTAGAACGTTTTATTAAAACAGAATCACATATTACTGTAAAAATAATAGTCATTGACGTAACCAAGGTGATAAACTTTAAAAGCAATACTAAAAGTTACATGGACATAAAAACTTTATAATCTTATTAAAGCTCAGTTTTCCTAAGGAGGGGAAAAAACATAATAAGGCAACAGAGTAATTATTTTATGAGACAAAATATCTTTGTCTCTTAGGCCAGTTACCAAAAAGGAAAATAAAAACTTTAATCTAGAAGTTAGAACCTGATGAAAACAAAAAGCATTCAAACATTTTTCCTCATCTGCACAACAGCCCTGACCAGTCTGTAAGCTGGAATGCAAATTTACCAGTGTAAGCCCACCCTTTCAGTTCATGTTTAACATAATAATCACTGTAAAAGTCTATCAAGTACCCTGTTGGAAACAAATATTCAAGCCCAACCCTAAGCTGATCAAAAGTATAAAAATGGTAGTCAACCCACTTTTCAGTTCATAGTTTAACATAACAATTGCTGCAAAAGCCTATCAAATTTCCTGTCACAGTCATGTTCAGGAAAAATCCCACCCTCTAGCTCTTCAAAGTTTGGGAGATGGAAATCTCTCAATAATAGATCCCTACAGCACATTCTTCAGTATAATATGTATTATACATTCACTCTCTTTTTCTCCTCTCTCCCCTCCCTTCCTGCCTCTAATATAAACTCTGTTTTAAAACTATACTGCCCCACTTCCAAAATGCTTTCTTGTGGTTGGACCAAAGAACCATAGAGTGTCATGCTACAGCCCATCCAGCAACATTAGAAACAACATAAATGTACTGATTACATTCAAGATTTAAGACACATTGAGAAAGACCAAGAGTACAGTATTAAATTATACTGGAGGAAAAACATTTATCCTCTAGACCTTCAATATATAACATCTCAGCATCAAGCTACAACCACAGTTAGAATTGGAGGGAGAAAAAATGTTAAAGGATCTGACAAAAAAGTTGAAGGAGAGAATTATTATCTCAGGTTTCTTAAGGGGAGAAAAAAAGCTCAAAGCAGTGAGATGCAATAAAAGTAGAACTTCTGAAACACAAGTCTCAAAAGTTTCCAAAAAGAAATTGGCTATAGAACCAAAAATCAAAACCTCTTGCAAACTTACCAAGAGCAGAGTAATATCCCAAGAAAACCCCATTCCAATATAAGGAAACAAAATTCAGGAAATGATTACAATTTCCTTTCAATTACAACAAACTTAATCACATAGAAAAATTGTCTTTACAAGTTCCCTTTCATAAATCTTATCACAACTTACATAGCACATACAGTATCTGTCCCAGAAGACTGCCAAAGGAATAGACTTCTTATTTCCCTATAAAAACAAAAGACAAAGACAAAAACGGATGAATACAAATATGGAAATCAAAGGATATCCCAAAGGTGCAAACAAATTACAACCACCTTCCCCAGCTCCTGAAAACAGCTGTTAAAAATTCAAATGAGAAAGGGTTAAACTCTCAGGTTGCAATGTGGTTGACTTAAACCGAATTTATTTCACATGTGCAAATGGTTTACAACTACCTTCTCTAGCACCTGCAAATGGCTATTAAAAACCCAAATGAGAAGGGGTTAAACTCCTGACTTAAGATCTGTTCTGACTTACCCACAGATGTGTCCACTCCCAAACTCCACTTTCTCCCAATCACAGAGATACATTGGCCAAGGTCCATGAGGATGTACCTTGGAGAGTTTCCAGAGTGAAGAGAACTCTGGCAGCTGCAGGGAGTTTCTGTGGAACAGTCTTACAAAAACAGGCCAGCAGAAAGCAGACAGATCACTCCAGAGTCACCAAATTTATTCCCTGACAAACAAAAACAGCTTCTTCCCTCATGGTCAATCAATGACAACAGGCAGAAACTAGGAAAAAAGGAAGTTAATTTCTGCAATCAGGGTACAGGGAGACAGACTGTATCATTACCACCAATAATCCATTCATAGACAGTACCACTTACTCAGAGGTTTTTTTTAATTTTCTATTGCATAGCTCCTCAGCCACTCCCAAGGCTAAATTAACAAGGGAATGACTCAGGATCTCCTAATCATCCCTTCACCCACACCTGAAGCAGAATTAACAAGGCCTATTGGCAGTTTTGGCATGAGGCAACATCTTCCAATTATGCTGACATTTTCTTGACTTTAAATTGAACAGTTCCTTAAGGCGGAGAGATGGAACATTACAACAATCAAAGAAGCTACCTTGAGACATTTAGATAAATAACTTTTATTCAGATATGAGAAATGTAAGAAACCCTTTTTCCCAGATCCTTGGTTTATAACAATAGTTTTATTTTATTTTTGAGTCAGGGTCTCACTTTGTTATCCAGGCTGGAATGCAGTGGCACAATCATGGCTCATCACAGCCTTGACTTCCTGAGCTCAGGTAATCCTTCTGTCTCAGTTTCCTGCTGAGACTGCAGGAATGGGCCACCATGCTTGATTAATTTTTTATTATTATTATTATTTGTAGAGACCAGGTCTTACTACACTGCCCAGGTTGGTTTTGGACTAATTTTTAAATTTTTTTGTGTGTTATATTGCCTAGGCTGGTCTCTAACTCCTGGGCTTAAGCAATCCTCCAGTCTCAAGCTCTGGATGTGCTAGGATTAAAGTCATGAGCCATCATGCCCAGCTTTTTTAATTTTAACTATTAATATTCAGATATTTTGGGATTTTTTCTTGAACATGATCTAATGTGAAAAAATATCATATTTCTATGACACAATCAATTTTTAGGTAAAAAAGATTATACCATGATCAAAATGCACTTATGCATCATTAATATTCTCATTCACCCAACCATCATTCAAAAATGTTAGTAGAGCAAAAGGAAAAAGAATAAGTTAATGGGTGATATCTTATCTAAAGAGCAAACATGGCATTGTCTAATTGGTGCTGTGAGTATAGGTGACAAATGTACCTTAGTGGTAAACATTATACTGTCTGATGCTAAGAAAAAAATGATATTATAGAAATATAATAAATCGAATTGTTTTTCTTTTGAAAGGCTGGCATAAATTTCAGTGCTGCTAAAACTTTCAGTTCCAGCTTTTTCAAATAATGAGCTTCTACTAAATGCCAGTCATTGAGATGAGTTCTTTACTTACGTATCTTCATTTGATGTTCACAATAACCACAGAAAGCTATGTCATTATTACCCTCAGCTTATAGATAAGAAAACTATGGGTTTGAGCATGCGAGTGACTTTTTGAAAACTCTTCAGGAGGCAAGTAATGAAACAGGGTTCAAAGTCAGATAATCTGACCTCAGGAACTATACTCTTAACCAATTGCATTTTGCTACTCCTTCAGGGAAAACACACACAAACTGGGTTTTTCTTCTGCTCTCACACCACAACAATCATCAACTTAGAAGAAGAGTTCCGTGACCAAATGTGAGGGGTTTCTCACCACCACCAAGCAGCGGACACCAGCGAGGTGTTCTTCAACTCAATTTCAATACTATGTACCTGGAGATGGTGTTATATCTCACAAGGTAAGGGCTCATTCCCGCAAGACAATACTTCCTTCAGACACCAGTCACAAGTTTGGGCCTCTGAAACATCTAACATACCAGCTTCAAGTTGGAGTTCCCACGACGCCCATTTTGGGTTCAATTAATTTGAGGAAGTAGCTCACAGAATTCAGGGAAACATGTACTTACATTTACTGGTTTATTGTAAAGGATGTCACAAAAGATACAGATGAAGAGACATGTAGGGTAAGCTATGGGGGAAGGAATGCTCTGCTTCCATGCCCTCCCTGGACGCATGCACCCCAAGGAACCTCCATGTGTTCTGTTATCTAGAAGCTCTCAAAATCCAGCTCTCTTGTTTTTTGCTTTTGTTTTGTTTTGCTTTGCATTGTTTTGTTTTATATTTTTATGGAAGCTTTATGATGTCAGCATTTCTTCCCCCAGTATATAGTGTGGGACTGTCTCTGGAGAGAGTCTTTAAGACCCACAATCAGAAAGACAGGAAATATCAGAGTCCTACCCTGGGGAGGTTGAAAGAATGGCAGAAGCTCAGAGTGATTCTGTTTCTGAGGCCTGCCTATGAGGCATAACACACCCAACAATGTAATAAAAGATTGTAAGCAAGAAGGGATACAGGACTTATAAGTTAGGAACCATGGATGAAAAATAATCTATAACTCCTCAACTACTATCTGAAAATAAAACCAGAAAAAAAGGAGATTTTATTGCATAATTGTGATAGTTATTCTTTGGTGTCAATTTGACTGGAGTAAGAAATACCAGGGAAACTGTTAAAGCATTATTTCTGGGTGTGTCCAATTTCCAGAGGAGATTAGAATGTGAATCAGTGGACTGAGTGGGTAAGGTCTGCTGTCAATGTGGGCAGCAACATCAAATAGGACCGGGATAGAGGAAAGAAGTCAGTGAAGGGAGAATTCATCAACTCTCTGTCAGAGATGGGGTACCCTTCTTCTCCTGCCCTTGGACATAAGAACTCCAGGGTCTGTGGCATGTGTGCTTTTGGACTTATACTAGTTGTTTTCTGGGTTTTCAGGCCTTCAGTCTCAGACTGACATTTACACCATTGACTTTTCTGGTTCTGAAACTTTCAGACTTGGATGGAGCCACACAGCCAGTACCTCAGGGTCTCCAGCTTGCCAACAACCTACCATGGGACATTTCAACCTCTGCAATCACATGAGCCAATTCCTCACATACATATCCTCTCATATACTATCTGTATCTGCGTCTATATGTCTCTTGGTTCTCTCTGAAGAACCCTAAAACACATGAACAGCAGAAATAGCAATCACATTTAATTATATAAGGAATATTTTCCTGCAGTATTTATTAACTTTTAACTGTCATAGACCCATTAGCAAATCTAATTAGATCTTGGAACAATGTCTGAAGAAAATGCACGTACATATATATTACAAAAATGGATTTGCATAGCATTTTGAAGAAAAAAACTGAATGTGAAGCATTTATTAAAATGATAGGCACATAGGAAAAAATATATAATTTGAAACACTTGGGTAAAATACTTAATACTTTGTGCAACAGGGGAGATTTGTCTATGAGACTGGTTACATTTTTTGTAGTCACTTTAGGCTTTAAGGATTTAAAAATACAGTGTGATCAGAATTAATGAGCCCCAGTTGACAGAGCCATCCATAGCATTATGATATTCTTTTATGTGAGACATGAAAATTCCAAACATCCTGTACTTTACTAAGGTTCTGTCTGGCAAGGGATTACCATGAGACACCTTTACGAGTTGTTTGAAAATTTCTTTGCAAAGGTCAGTTCCCCACAGGATTGATATTGGTAATTCATTCAAAAGCAAACTACCTCTCCAAAATGTGCTGCTTTCTGTCTGATTAGAGCTTAGAGGCCAAAACAAAAGAGGTTTCTAAATTATCTTTGTTTCTAAAGCAGACTTATTCAGAGTCTGTTTCAAGGGCATATGAATCCTTTCACTTCAGCATATTGTTCCAAAAATTCCATGGTGAGGCGGGTTTCTTACCTTGTGAGAACTATAGATTTCTTTTTAAGTTAAAATTTGGCATTTTTAGAGCTTATTATTTGCTTCCCTCTGGCAGCTGCCATATTGCTATGAACATTAACTCTGTCTGCCATCATTTGTGACATACTCCGTAGGTGGTTCGTCAGGAAAGTTTGGTCTCAGACTCTACCCTAATGCAGATTTAACAATCAGAAGAATCCAATACTTTAATAAAACATTAAAAACATTCTTGGCAGCATGAAGACTGAAAGACAGACAGTGGTATACTCGGAGCTGCCTGTGACATTCTGAGAGGATCAAGATGAGAGTAACTGATTTTCTAGCTCCAGACATGGTCAAATCATTGTGTAACTGATTTGTGAAAATATGTACCTAGTAATGGTCAAAATGGCAAATTTACTTAAAATAAGTCCTACATGAAAATTTTAAGAACTAGTTCAACTCTGCTGTCATTCTATCAGGAAGAATCACAGAAGAAAAATAATGACAACATGTGCTTCCTTCCCTGTTCCTATTCTACAAATTATGTGATTTCTTATGTCAATTAGTACACTCCTATGATGTTTTATCTTCACACAGTTTCTGGAGGAACTATACGAAGGAGATAGGAAAATGAGTAGAATATTTTAAACTAGAAATAAAGAAACTGAGTCATGGGCAGGGGCTGAAGGAGAATAGAACTTGATCCTTTACAAGCACACTATAAAAATATTTGTTATTAACTGTGTAGAGCTATGTAGTGTCTTCTGAGAAGTGAAAAATAATGGTTTCTAAGACTTAAATTGTTCAAATTCAATTCATTTATTCATACAATTATTATAAGCAAACAGTGGGAATTATATAACAGTTAACTTAAATGTCTCCCTGAAAAGTTTATAAATACCTGGAACACCATACAGGCTATATGAAACTATTCCGGGTTCTGAATAGATAATATAATAATTACCAAAGCCAACTTTTTAATATTGACCCTGTTTACCAAAATTCTGTGCAAAGAGTTGATTCATAGAGAAGCATGAATTTTTCAAAAGACAAGGGACTTTGGATTGAAGGTAGTAATGCTTTGGTCCCTAAATGTATTATAGTAGAACTACCGCCTGGATTTGTTTAGCCCATTCATTTCTATTTTCAGATTCTGATTATAATTTGTTTGTCATTAAGCTTTTCTCTAGGAAGATAATACACTGAACCAATTATTTAAATATTTTGGTCTCCTGGGCAGTTTATTTTCTCCTTGAAAATTACTGGATTATAGTTTTGTCATATACCATTGTAGGTGATTGGGGAATATAATTTATCCCCCTAAGAAGCATGTACAATTTTACTTTTTGGAAAGAAGGAAAAGAAAAATAAATAATGTTTTTATCATTAGAAGCTTCCAGTCAGATTTTTGGACAGTTTAAATGAAGTAGAATGCCCAATTCAATGAGGTATCCTCCGTGTTGAGAGGTGCATTGCCAGTCAGTCAGACAATTAAGTCAGTCAACCAGCCATATATCCTTTATGACACTCAGCTTTGTGGACTATAAACTAAGTCAATTTGGCTGTTAATAATATTAGGCTATTTTGGTGGATATTCACAGGCTTCAGAAATGAGAGGTGAGAACTGTTAATCCTCTTCTCCCACAATTTTTCTACCAGTAGAGCTACCAGATGAAAACAAGTGTGTGAATGAATTCTGTACCTGGAAGCAGGCAAAAAATTGTCATGCAACTTATTTTTGTGAGCTCAGCAAAGTTTGCAGCACTTCTAAGCACTTTGCATGATTGATTCAAGGCACATGCCATGATATTATAGCAGCAGAAGTCAGCTAACCTTTAGTTGGAATCTCATTACAGAATTCCCTATTATGTAGCAAAACCAAGATTCAAATGGACATCCTATGCCTAGAGCACCAATGTAAAGGGTAAAGATTGTTCATACAAGGGCAGATATTCTTGAACAATATTTAGAGTCAATTCACATACCTAGGAAGAGGGTTTTTTTTTTAACTACTTCTTATACTTAGGCAATGTTTCTTGCCATTAACCTAGCAATCATGACAATATTGTTGACAACCATTTTGTCTGATAAAATGTTAGATTGTATTTATTGCCTAAATTTTCATTTTTGTAGCCTTTTCAAATGTAGCTATTCACTAAGAATCTAAAGTTCAATAGTACTGTGATTGAGGCCCAATGAAATAAAAAGTTGAGAGTATGTGAAAAGACCACTCAGTGGTGTGTTAGCACTGTCCAAATTTATATGTGTCCTCTGAGGACATGAGAGGGAAGTGTCTGTATTGTTGCTGGCTGGAATCTGATGCATCTCTGTGTTTTGTTTCACACCAGTGGACTGGCAAAGCACAAAAGGCACATCTCACAAAGCAGTCACTTTTACCAATCTCTATGAAGTGGCATATCACCGATAGATAAACTAAAATGGTTTCTTGTGAAAACAGTTTAGGAAATAGTGGCTCCCTTGGGATTAGTTGGGTCCAACTGGCTAGGAATACATTGATATTTAGACTGAGCATGGAGTTGTGAAAATTAATACTATTGCTAACTCCACAGGGTTAGCTTCATCAGTGTCAGTCCCTAGATGGAAATTGAGAACTGATTTGGATCTTTGCTATTTTTACTTAGCATGTCAGGAAAAACACACAGTGAATTGTCCGCATGCCAGTTACCATCTTCTAGCATAGGGAGATGTGTTCTTCTTGCTTTTAGGGTTAAGTAGTGTATTGGTGCTTCCGTAGTCAATCCTAGGAATTTGAATATGCTCCTCCATCAGGATTTCCCTTCTGCTCTGGCCCCAGTCTGCTAGAGAAGAATGGTCTAGGGCAAGGTCATTGTCTACAGTTTCACTGGTAGACACCACAAGAATACATTTCTTGTTTTTCAATTTTTGTTGTTTTGTTTTATTTTATACTTCCCTAAAAGAAAAAAAAAATAGTTGACTATATAAAAGTAAAGAGTGATGGAGAAAAGGGAAATTTTTCTTCCTCCACAAATCCCTCTCCCAAACTTGGGGGAAGTGTTTCAGTCAAAACATGGATCTTAACTCTTAGCCACTGGGACCTTGGGTACTGTTCTGCAGAAACTTCAGCTTCCCTCACTTAGCATCTTTCTTTTGAGTTGTCATTTGGTGACCTTCCTTTTTTATATTTACTCGCCACCTCATGTCAGTACTTTGTTCTGGCTTTCTTCTTTTCCAGTCCTTCACATTTTAGAGCATAATCTCCTTGCTTTTTTTACACAAAGCAAAAGAGAATTGGTACAGGTAATTCAGCTCTAGTCTGCTCTCCTTCCATCATTCTTCTCCCTCACTTCTACCGAGCTTCCAATCATGAATTAGTAAAACTAAATAAGAACGTGGATTCTGCATCAGACTTTCTCAAATGATAACTAACCACTTTTTTGTGGCTATTAAGTAACCTCCTTGAATGGCATACATTAAAGTTAGCACACATTAATATTGAACTCTGCATTCTGAAATATTTACATATAAATCAAGGCAATTTAACACTGTCATTACACATGACATTTCCAGTTTTAAATGCATAATATTATATACTAACTAAACATCTAAAGATAGAGTATCAATAATTTCTTGAAAACATTGCAAATAGCCTTATGAGTGGTTTTAACTTTTCTAGATTGGAAAGCAGTAAAAATAATGTGCTAGAACTCCCAAGTTTTATCTTTGTGTGAACTGGAAGCTTGTTCTTTCTCTTCAAGTCCAGTATCTGTGTTAAAAGAAGCCCACGCCAAATAGAGATGCCACATGAAGCATAACCAAAATGCTATATTCAACAGCCCTGGGTTAAGCTGCCAACCAACAGCCATGTGAATGATGCTTTTTGGATGGCTTACCCCAGTATAGCTCCCTGAGTGATAAGCACAGTTCGGCTGGCATCACAACAGCTCAAGACTCACTGGGCCAAATTTATACAATCTACAAAATCAAGAACAATAACAAAGTGGTTCTTGTTTTAAAGTTGTTCAGTTTTGAGGTGGTTTATTATTTAGAAACAAACAATGTAGATGTATGTTTTTTCTGAAATAGATAAGTCAAGAAAAATTAAAACTATTGTGCTCAAATGTGTTTGTGTGAAGGGGGAATAGAATCTAGGTTATTTATAAGGTTCCAGAAATTTCTTTTACCAAACCAATGGGACATAGTAGAGAAGTAGGAGAGTCAAATCTGTGCTCAGAGTGAAGTAGTTTTCAAGTGGGAGCAATTTTAATCTCACCTAAAAGGTATTGCCAATATCTTGAGATGTTTTAATAGTATAGACCTATGAGTGTAGGGGATCTATTAGGAACAGTCCAGGAATGAAGACTAAGCTTCCTACAGTGCATGGACAAAAAATAATTAACTGACCAGAGAATCCATAGTGTTGAGGTTGAAAAATCTTGTCATAACTCATTCATAAACATTAGTAAAATTTATTTCATGCTGGCAGGAAGGTAACAAAGAACTTATGTATCTGTAAGAGTATCTCTAAATTAATAGTTTTCAGATGAAATAAGAAGGAAAGTCAAAAAAGGGTAGGGGAGTTTTGGAAAGGATAAGTAACCATCACTTCTGATTCAGAATTTCCCATAGTAATCTTCCTTTATACTTACCTATCATTCCTGCAAGAACTAACAGGATTCTCTGTTTTCTGTTCATAAAATATTTATTATTTGGTTTGGCCTACTTAGAAATTTCAAGGATTTTTAAAAATGAAATATAATAGTATTCAGAAAGCGCTATGAAGATGAAAGTAATTCACAGTGAGTGTATTAAGTTACATTTCAATTAGTACATTCCTTTCTTTCTTTCTTTTTTTTTTACAACTGCAGAATATCCTTGAAGATATTTTGGTGTTACCATTTCTTTCTGTTAGTATAATTAACAAAATTGATTTTATTGACATTACTGGGCCAATTTATTTAGATGAAAACGTGGGAGACTCTAAGTCAATAAGTTGTTTTGACTTTTGTTTTGACATTTAAATGAAGTGAACAAACACAAGACATTGCTAGGCGTGTAATAAATGCTCTATAATTAGCAATACATATTTTTATTAGAATAAAAAAACAAAAAATCATTAGTTTTAGGAAAAAAATAGAAGTTAGAGAGGTGGAGGGATAGGAATCTACAGCTTGAGAATGTTTTCAGAATTCAAAATTGCCAGATAAAGCTGTTCTGAGTATGGTGTTTAGGTTTAGGGTATGGCTGTGTGTACAAGCTGCTGTTATAAAGTGAAAGGGAAACACACCAGAGAAGGAAAGGCCAAGAAGAGTCAATTGATGAACATGTCTATATTCTACAGTTAATTGTGACTGCATTACTCTATGTCCATTAAATAATAACGTGCAGTATACATTTCTTTTAAAATTTTTTACAAGAAAAATTGGTATTTGCTCAGTTGAATTGGTTTTCTTTTTCTTTCAGTGAAGGAAAGTTATATTATATAAACCTTGCGCTCTTTTTCTTTTCTACTACTATAATTAAAAAACATTTTAGTAAGTAAATGAGTAAGAAAAAGGAAGAGGGAAAGGGAAAAGAAGGGAGAGGAGACAGAGAGAAAAGAAAAAGAAAGAAGAAGAGAAGGAGAGGGAAGAGGAGAAGAGGAAGAAGAAGAAAAAGAGGAGAAAGAAGAAAAAGAAGTGGTGAGGGAGTAGCATATATGCCAACATCTTTTCTCAGGAACTTACTGCAGGCTTAGTTAGTGGGTCATGATTATTGTTCCTTCTGAACCTGAGCACAACAGGTATAGTTTCTTCTCAAACTGCTACTCTAGAAAATCATTACCAATTTACTGAAAGTGGCATGAGATAAAATGTGTTTTCTAGTTTTATTATAGATAGATTAATGTTTCCTCTTGAGAACTTGTCAAACAAAAACTGATACATAACTGTAATTATTATTACATCATTTCATATTTTCCTTCCCATAGGTTGTCAATGCATATGAATTTTTTCGCATACCTAGCAAACACATGTCAAAGTGCATTGTATTATATGCTTGAGATACAAAGAATAATAAGATTGTTTTGCTTATTGAGGAACTTACAGCCCATTATAAACAGGAGGATGGTGAAAAAGACAGAGGAAAGGAGATTACAAAAATATGAAAGTGGTGGATGAGAGAGACTTACTAGGAGGGGAGCAACATGAGTAAGAAAAGAGACAGTTGTGCTTGAGTTGATCTAGGTTTTCCAAAGTTGGACAAAGCAACAATGACAGAGGAAGGAGCCTGTGCAGAGAAAAGGAGATGAGAGAGAAGGGAAAACTGAGTAAGCAAAAAATATTGCAATTTTAACAAGAGTAGGAACTTTTCTTACTGCTACTGTTTTATACTGCAATAGCATTAATTCCTATAATAGTGTTTAGCACACAGTAGGTGTTCCATAATATTTCCTGAATGAAATTATATCTTCTAGTGCTTTGCTGTTCTGAGATATTTCCAAGGGTCAAGGGAGATAGGGATAGAAAATACAGCTTTTCTTTGTTCATGTAGTTTTGCACAATGAATTTAACACTATTTTTACACTGGGAAATATTTCAATAGGTAAGAATTTTATGTTGTTAGTTATGCAGAACTTTCATTATCATTTCATAACACTGTCAGGTTGCTGGGAAGGAATTTACTTTGCTTGAGGCCTGGCTTAGTTCTGTCTATGTATGCTGGTGCTGGGTAGTCAAGCATATTTTTTTAAAGCTATTTCATAGTGTTCTTCAGAATTGAGCAATACCCTAGGGAGCTGTCAAAGCTTTGCCTGAGGTGATTTCATATGTTTGTGCTTATAATTGTGAAAATGTAACTGCAGTTGCACAGCATGTATTTGTACTGGGACAGGTCTGCATAGTTTTACATCTCCTCCAACAATACTCTACCATTGAGGGGCAAGAGAAAAGGGGCTGGGTGTGTGAGTCATTGCAGCTGGCCAGTTATTGCTGTGGGCAATGTGAACAGTCACTTGACAGAAAGAGAGTAATATGAAAGGCAGTACTGAAATGGCAAAGTAGGCAAACACAAAGGAGAAGGAAGATGGAAATCAAGTCTTGGAATGTCTACAGCATAGACTACAATGTATGATCCACCTGCTTTGTGTTTTAGTGACTAACTGCTCTCAGTGGAGTGCCTTTAAAAGAGAGACTCTTAAGCTAAGAGACCCTGATCATCCACGTCATGACCCTTTCTCCAGGGCAACCTATGTCCAAAGACTGGCGTTAAGAGAGCAGCGAGGATGGCGATGGGAAGAGAGTGACAATCTTGCCTCAAAGCGAGACAACCTAAAGAAACATCCCAACTCCTCATGGCAGACTGTATAAATCTTTCACATTTTACCAATTCCTCATGGGAGTGGCTAGGGACCTTTTTGTTACTGTGTCCCAGTTCAACTCTGCCTCTGCTCAATCCTGCTTGTTGAGGCTAAGGACACTCAATATTACTTCTCTCAATATTTGTTCATGCTTATCTCTGTCTCACAATTTATTTTTTGAAGAACCTGAACTAAAACATCTGGTGCCATGAACCAACTGATGAACCAGTCTCTAAGAACATTTTAGAGACAGGCCCTCATCCCTGCATGTAGGTGGAGTCCCCATAACACCTGGAATGCTGGAGTAATGCAATTCTTAAAACATTTACTGATGGGAAATGGATCTAGGACAACAGTGAAACGCATTGCACTGGTGTTTGCAATATCTCAGGCCTTCAGAGATTTAAAAATTACTAATTAAAAGGACAATGGAGTCAGATAGCTATGTGGAGTGCCATTGATGCTTTGGAGGAAGAAAATGAAAGGCTGAGGGTAATTAGTCATCAATTAAAGCTGCTTTAGCAATACTGGTACTGGCTAAAAGTCAAAGTGGCTCTTTGGCAGCATACAGAGAGATACTTATCTTCACAGTCAGAGGAAGCTTATAGGAGTAGCAGAACTTCAAAAAAATTGAATTCTCAACTCTGGCCAGTCTTCTCTGTCAAGGTCAGGGCTCAGAGAGAAGTGGGGCACCTAACTTGAAATGGTGACCTCTGATTTAATGTTCTTGGAAATGTTGACATTCCATATACCCCTAAACCTACTGAATATGCACAAGTGGTTCCCTTTTTATCTTAGAGGCTAGTATTTATTCCTTGCTTGAACATGATGCAAAGCTCTTAGGATCTACCCCCAATTTCTCTCCTGATTACTCGATTTTGACTATGGTCACAATACGTGATTCAGCTAGGAAAGTGGTGGGCATACTAAGGAAAGCAAAGGGTTATATTCCAAAGGAACTTCAGGACCTGGTCCACACATTTTGGAAATAACTCATAAAGTATGCATAACATTAGATCCCAAGGGAGCTGCAGTCAAGCCGTTGGAAAATAAAGAAAGGAACGAGAAAGTGTATTGATTAGAGAGTATTCTCCCAGCATACAGGGAGAAAGATCTTGGAAATTCCTGATAACACTGCTTAGATGCCTTTTGAAATCTTGTAGAAAGAAATGTGCTGTATTAAGGTCAGTAGAAATGCCACTGGCAAATGCACCATCTCATGAACTAAGGAACTCACATAAAAGACAAACAGGAGTGGTGTGGGATAAAGTGATCCTACTTTATAACTTACCATTCAGAAGCTACCAGCTGTATGGGATGTGGGATGCCCATTCTTTAAGGTACAACTGAGGCTCCAGGTTAAAAATGGTATGCTGCAAAAACAAGATGCCATCCTCTTATGAGATGAGGGAGAAGTGCACATATTTATAAAGACACATATAAATTTATACATTTATGTATAAATTATATGACATAAAAATTAAAGATATAAATATCACTAAGATATATCAGTATTTATATATTTATATGTGTATATATTTATATATGTAGATATATATCTAGATTCATATCTACCTATATATAGATAAATGTGTATATGTATAATATGCATATGGATAGGCATAGATATAGACACGGAAATAGAAATAACTAACATAATATATAATGAATAATTATATGATGTTATGTTCTCAGTAGGCAGACTACATGGTTCCAGAAACCAAGGCATGAAATCAGCAGCATGGACAATGATGTTCACCGCCACTCTTAGTGGTCTACTTGCAGAATGTCGCATCTTATCTCCACATCTCTGGGCTACTTAGATTTAGAGGTCAAATGTTCAGATCTAGAGGTCTGTTGAAGGAGAGACAATGCTTTCACAAAGAAATAGGGCAAGAGTAATTGGCGCCCAGTTACTTTTGGATACTCATACCATGCATCTAGCAGTGAAGAAGAGAAAAATCGCTTGCCAGGAATAATTGGCCCTGATCATCAGGAGGTTACAGGTCTGCTGTTTCATAATCTAGATAAGAAATAATATGAATGAAATGCTTGTGATCTAATGGGGTGGTTCTTTGTCTACCCTTGTGCAATTTCGAGTCACAAAGGAGTAAGTACAGCATTTATGACCTGGTACCATTGGGTGACCAGAAATTTAGACCTCATAAGGATAACAGTCTGAGTCACATGACAAGGTAGGTCACTTAGACCAACATACATTCTAACTGGATATAAGGATTACCTGTAAAGGATTACTGAGTGAGATGGAAATGAGAGTCAGTGGTGGTGACTTTAAAACAAACTGCACACCAGGGTGTAGTTTCCCCTAATGTCTTTTCTATTGCAATGTTCTGCATGAAAATGACCAGAAACTTACAGGAGTTTTTCTCAGAACTTTACCGTGAACACAAGAGTTAGATGGTAATTGTTGTACCCAGGAGGCCCCTATAGGACTAAGAAACTCATTTTTTCAGGTGCTTGGATTGGGACAACTAATGGACCTTAAGATGAGTGTTTATATGGGATTGTCCTCAGCAAAAGAGAGCCAAGTCAACTAAGGTCATGCCATGTTCCCTGGGTCTGATCACATTTACCAACTTTTTGTGAGTATATAAAGGCAAGGCTTCCTTGCTTAGAATATAACTCTGAAGTACAATCCCAGCATTCAGTAGAGATTTCCCATTTGATTAGTTGATACATTTGTTGTTACTCCATCTCAGTTTAACTCCCTTGTGCAATCTTGTGGGCATACCTTAATATACTTCCTACACACAAATCTCCATCTCAAAGTCTTTCATTGGAACTCAAACTACAATAGGCAACCCAAAAGTAGATTAATCGAATAAGTATTATATAATTACCTTACTTCATCTAATCTAAGTTCTATCACTATTAAAAGAAACCATTATTTCATAAGACATCTAGAAGATGCCAACTAAACAATGATAGAATGTTCTCTTTTGCTCACAATGTTTATTTTCATGAGTTCTTTTAGATTTACTTAGATCTAGATTTTTATCATATACCATGATTGAGTGTACATATAAAAGAAGCTATGAATGACATAATCAATTAAACTATATTTAAAATAAGTTTTCTTTCAGATCCTGACTCTTCCGATTCAATATTTGGCACAACCACCACTGCTTATATTCTCTTACATAATACTCTCCTTCATGCTAACACTAGCCTAGCAGATACAGTATCTTTCAAAGGAGGCTCCACTGAAACTTCTGGAATTTCCTTAAAGCCACTGACACTCCTGTTGCAGGTTTTGGTGCTGGAGTTTTTTCTTCTATAGCCCACTTTATCTGAGGAGAGGGGTGCTAAGTGAAAGTAAGTGACAAAATCCTCAAAGGAAAAAAAAAAGAGAGAGTGAGAGAGAGATAGAAGTAAAAAAAAATTGAGGTTAGTGGTTAGGGAGAACATTTTTTTCAGTCGAGGTCTCACACTGTCACCTAGGTTGGAATGCAAGTGGCTAAACATAGTTCATCACAGACTCCACCTCCTGGGTTCAGGCGAGTCTTCTGCCTCAGACTCTCGAGTAGCTGGGACTACCGGCATGCACCACCACTCCCAACAACTAATTATTTTTGTGTGTGTGTGAAGATGAGTCTGACTATGCTACTTAGACTGGTCTTAACTCCTGAACCCAAACAATTCTCCTGCTTAGGCCTCTCAAATTGCTGGAATTAGACATGAGTCATCGTGGCCGGTGACATTCTTTTATTTATTTAGACGCGTAGACCTATATTGTATTTACAAGAAACCACTTTGCTATTAAGTAGGTGATAGTAATGACAAGAAAATAAAATTAAAAAGAGAAGGTTTGCATTTTCCCTGGTCACTATATGATTTTAAGAAACTAGGCTAATATCTGAAAACCATTTGTATTAATTACAGAGAATTCCTTAAGTCAAGAATTTGTGTGACCTGTCATTTCTTAGAGAATGTTCTACTCCATGAAAAAACCCAAGTTTGTACATTTAAATTAAACTAAAGTTCTTTTGTCTGTTTCTTTCTTCTCTTACTTATCCTTTTGTCAAGATTACAGGGAGCTTAAATTCAACTGAAGACTTGCCTGAGGCCCATTTGGAAACCAAAACTTTATATTGAAGTAGTCCAAACCCAAAACATAGTGCAAGGTTGGTTTATATAAAGTCAATCAGCATCAGAGCAAATTATAAAGGTCAAATAAAGAGGAAGAACTAATAAGAAAGAGTTTAATACACGGCACCAAGCAGGGGACAAGACAGAGAATTTCAAAGGATTCCAGGACCTCAGGGTCCAAATAGCCAGAGTGAGTTTTAACACTAGTCTAGGAATGAGAATGAATTTAACAAGAGCCAGAGTAGATGAGGCGGTATTTCAGGAAAGATAACGCAGAAACATTTCCTGGAGCACAGACAGAAGCGTGATGTTGAACAGAGCATCCTTTATCTGACTGACTTTCTAGGCAGCCCTCACAGTGCCTACTCTTCCTGGGAGATGTCAGAGGCTTCTGACAGAGAGATCGATAATGACTGTAAAACAAACACTATTACTACTAATGCTGAAAGTGTTAACAATATTGCAGCTTAAGCAATAAGCAACCATGGCAACTGGGAAATTTACCTCCAGGTGTCTGCAGAATTTTGTGTGCTTTGATGGATTGGAAGATGTCTTCTCAGTTCAGAGACAGTCACACTCCCTTATTTTTTCATTTAATAAATATTGATTAAACACCTATAATTTGCCACACATTTTCCAGGTGTTGATGTTAAAATTAAAAAAAGATAAAAATAAAAAAAATACATTTTCGTCTAGAGCCATACCTCCAACTATTCACAGAAAACAGCAACACTGTATACACACTTTACTAAGTTTAGTGCATGAGTGATCATCTACTTCTGCAAGTTACACAGGGCATTAATTATTATCAAGTTCCTGTCACATGTTTTGGAATCGTTTTATAGTGTTCACTAGGTATACTATATGGAGATATATTTTTCAACCTATTTAAGAGCCAGGTCTCTTAATTTACTCTTTTGTGTTTGTCTCTTACTGAATAAAGAGTAAGGACAGGAATTTGTTAATAAGTACTTGATCATTAAAAAAAGAAAAACAAATTTTATAAATGTAAAGTGACAGAATCTTCTTAATGGTTATTTGCACCAAAAGACTGAGGGAAAATATGTCTGATTCTATATTTATAATGATTTGGTGCATGAAATGTTAAATACATTTTAAATATGTAGACAATCATTATGCATGATCGTTTATATGAAACAGTTTTGTCTGTTTCACAGATGATCCATTCAAACTGATTACTCTCTAGTTTAATCAAATGGGAAAAACAGATGCTTTAACATTTACTTCATTAATAATTAATAATTAATTATCAAACTGTTGACTCATATGTACATAATATTTTCCTCTATTTTATTCTAGTTCCTTGTATATTTAGACATATATGTGTTTAATGAATTTGGAGAAGAATACAGGAAAAAATTATCAGTGTTATTTTTGTCAGGTTTTATAAAGAGAGCCTTCATAATGTTCTCTGATGTTTTCTTGCCCTACCAAAGAAAAACAATGAGGCCAAAGATAATTTTTTAAATTAGGAAACATCTCTCAGCTCATTTGGTTTCTTTTCCCAGAGTGTTTTTCCTGGTTCTTTATTTTCAAGGGCCCTAGGTTGAAATCAGAATCCCAGAGGAGAAAAAAAAAATACTTGTATTCCTCTTGTATTTTCTCAGTACTCTAGCGCAATAATCCTTTCTGAGGCTCAAGAAATGCTGTCTTTTCACAATTTAATTCAATTTATTTTTTAGTAATTTAGAGATGGTGAGGTTTAAGGTAGTAATGTGAATGCCTTCAATTGTTAGCATCAGGAGTTTTCTAAGAAAAGCAAGACCAAGATGACAAACAGATTTTACACATGTGCACATTATAGGAAGAACTTTGTGTAAAGAGTGTATTACTTTACTTATATTTCAAAATGCATGGTTTCTTCTACAAATGTTCTCTCAAGAGAATTTATTTTGTAAAAAAAAAAAAAGGAGTGAGGAGGAAACTATGGGTAGTTATCAACAAAAATCGTGCTTCATTTAGCTATTTCATTTTTAAGACACTATTTTTTTCCCTGCTCTGTGGTTCTGTATTCATCTGTGTGAGGCTATGAAATTTGAAAACAGCAATAGGCTGCTAGCACTAGGTGAATATCAGGGTTTAAAAATGTAATTAGATTTTACTTCTCAGGAGAGGAGTGTGACTTCCATATATTTATTGGTTGACTAATTCAGCACCTTTTAGTTTAATTTAATTTAATTTTTTATACCACACTTTGCATTCAGTTGTTTTGTGAATGTTTTCCTTTATTAAAATAATACGGGAACTCTAGAAAGGAATCTAATATTGAATAGTCTGGAAGATCATCATGTTAAGTATCTGGCATTCTTAAGTGGAAATATATTGATCAGATAACACCCCACACATAATCATAATCTCTCAGAAAAAGGCCTTTCACTGGCAGGTATGGAGATGGATGAGAAAACATCCACTCTTGAAGTTCTTTAAATGCCTATCCATGCAGAGACCTTCAATAACTAAGGGAAGCTGTAAGGTTGTATGAGAAGTAAAAACTATCTTTAAAATTCATTTCATCTAAGCCAAGTAGGTAAGGATCTCCCCCTACCTACTTGACATGGAAGTTTTTTGAATTTACTAAAACTAGAAAGTATTCTGGCTTTAATGCACCCTAAATAATGTATAATCCTTTCGATAGACCTTTTCACACAGATTGTATATGTCTGGGTTTTTATCTGTAATAGATGGCACATTAAAATTAGGCTAATTCTAGGAGTGTTTTAAAAGGGACTATTTAGAAAGTTGTGGTTGAGTATAAAAGAATCCAAGGGTCTAAAGTTGGATGTAAGAAATAATACAATAACCTGGGGCAGTAAACACAGAGTGGTGGTTCCTAGGAACTAGAAGAGAAGAGTGTCCGGGGCAGAGAAACAGGCAGTTGAGGCATCCTGTCAAGGAGGAAGCTTGTGAAACAATCACGCTGATCTCATTGTTTTTCCTTTCTTCTACCTTTGGGCTCACCATTGGCCCAGTATAACCTGAAGCCAGAAGGAAAGGGACTTGTATATGTAATCTGTACAGGTCATTCTTCCAGAACACAGAGCAGGGGAAAGGTAGAGAGAAGTGGAGAGTGAGTATGAAAAGATACATAGATGATATCTAGAATATATGGAAGCCAATAGGGGCAGGATGAAACCTCCTATCAACCTTATATTTACTCCTTATATCATTTGTCCTTGCTTGTTTTTGTGGCATCACACACCAGAAATGAATTACCCAGGTGAACAGAATGACTTCCCTTTAGTTAGTGAAGTATAATTTTGGAAAACCACATAGATGAAAGAGGACTACTCTAGGCACTTCATACAACATTTATATTTCTCTAATAGTGAAATTGAGGATGGGATTAACTGCATATAATGTGCCAATGTGGAAATATTGCTTCAAATATAGACATCACTATCCAAAGCTAAATGGAATAACAGGAAGCCACTCTAATTTACAATCTGTGAGATAGTCATCTTTTTAAAATTGTGAAATAAAGAAATAAGTGTTGCTAAGTTGAGTCTGAAAAAAAAAAACAAATTTAACTTTCAATTTCTATTGCTTTGCAAACAGAACCACTGGTTTATCTTTACTCTCAGTTTGTGTGTGTGTGTGTGTGTGTGTGTGTATCTGTCTGTAAAGTATTTAGACTTTATCCCAAAATGTTGTTTCTTAATTATCCTTTGGCTAAGTTCCTGTAGAAAAGGGTCTTTGAAATTCCTCAACAGCATTGAGCCCTAAAGTCTTACCTTACAAGGATTAAAGATATATCTAATAAAGTGTAGTATATATATTTTATTCTACAGTCTCCCTACTCTCAATTTTGGAAATTTTCTTCCTCTTTGACTTCAGTAGTCTGTGTGACTTGAGCTTATGATTTATAGACACAACTCTTAATTTGCTCTTCTTCAAGAGAGGAGAGTTTATTTATTTAATTGGTACGTGTAGGAAAAGTAGAGTGGAAGTATTACTTCACTCTTTTGTTATCTGTCTTGTAGGGGAGAGGGACAGGTTCAGGTAGAAGCAGGGGGAAGGGAGACATGTTCTTTTAAAATTGCAGATTAATTGTTCATGGGTTTATCAGTGGGAACCAACACTTAAGAATCGAGATAAGTAGGACAAATATAGTTCCAAAAGTTGAATATATGTGAGAGGAAAAATTCAGGATGAACAATATAAACTAATTAAAGAGCTACTAGGTGAGTTTTAAGGAGGAATGGCTGTTATAGGAGAATATGCAAGTATTGCCTTTATCCTGAGGAATCACACACAAATTTTGTGGAGTGGAGACTAAGGGAAGGTAGACAAATTAAAAAAACGTTAGCAGGGAGCTAAAAGTTTTTTTGAGAATTTACAACTTTCTATACATATAACCCTAAGGCTAATTTGAAGTCCCTAATGAAAAATGTTCTAAAACACAGGTAATGTCATTTTAACTCCTACTAAGAAAATCTTATAAGCAGATTAGTAGATTGAGATATCAAATTGCAATGTTTCCCTTTTAGATTTATCTTGTCTTTTTGTCTGAAAAACAATTTTGATTAAGAGTGAATGCTTGATGAATTTCTAAGTGCTTATCACTTAGAATGTTAGAAGATGTTTTGCTTGGGGAGATGAATAGACAAATCAAATGTTGATAAATTACATACAAAGATAGTCTATCGTATCATAAAGGTTCAGATGAAAATCACAAATAAAGAAACTTAGGTAAATAAAATTCAAACTATAAATAAACTTTATATACTATAGCACTTTAGCAGTGATTAGTATAATAAACTCGTTGGTTATTCATTGCACCTCTTAAATGTTTCAATACAATTTTTAATACTTAATAGGTATTCACAATGACATGATTCCTCTATTTGTTTTCCAATTATATAAAAGTGATGGTTTTCTTGCTTCTATCTTGCCCTTTATTTTGCTACTGGGGATGGATGCTTCTAAGCTTCTTTCAGGTAATATATTCTGTATCTTGTTTCTGCTGTAATTGGTCTTCTGAATACTTGAAATTTCTACTTCCATGACTCTTTTTGATGTAAAGATGCTAAATAAATGTTGTTATGCATATTCCTTTGTGTCACCCTATATTTCTAACTTTAATAAATAACCATGATACTTATTAGCACTATGGCAAAATGTTTTTAATGATCCAAATAAATTTTTGCCCCTTTACTTTTCTATTTCTATTAAAAAAATTTAAATTAAATATCTTTCTGTTTCTTCTTTTCCTACTTAAGAAAATGCTTCTTGAATTTATCAAGTATTATTGCAAAGGTAAATAAATAATGCTTATAGAAGAATACATCCTTTTACACTACCTCCTGCTAAATATTCCTTTGCAATTATATTTCCTGAAAAAGAGAACCATTTTATTTGTAAGCCACTTTTCACCAGTGCCTTACAAACCCAGTCAATTTGGAAAATATTCCTAGTATTAGAAATTAAACTTCAATTGGTTATACTGTAAATCTCTTTTATTTTTCTATGTATTACAATAATCCTCTTTCTTACTCAGCCTGTCTATAGAAGAGTGTCTTTTACGTTCAAGGATATACCTGAAATCAATTTTAGCTGGGAACAACATGCTTGAGATTTGCCTGTGGCTGCCACATATAAAAGTTTCTACTAATGAACTATTTGCTAATATCAGGAAAGAAAACAATCCTAGATAGTATGGGAGGTTTTTCAAATTAATTTTAGTAATAGGAGTATTAATTAATGCATACCATGAATAAAACACTATCAAATGCAAGGATTGCAGATGCATTACTGCATTATTTCCCCATTGGTATGCAAAAAATTTCCACAAATTTAGCAGTTTCCGACAACCACCTTTATTATCTCACAGTTATCATTGGTCAGGAGTCACAACACAGCTTATTTGCGTCTTCTGCTTGGCTATGACTTGGCTCTCTATTGGAGGTGTCTGCCACTGGGACTGTGGCCTCACCTGAGGCTCAGCGTCCTCTTCCTGGCTCACATGGTTGGAAGCAGAATTCATTTTCTTGTAGTTGTATAATGCATGGCAATTTATTTTCTCAAGATCAGGAGGATAGCTTTTCTGCAGCTCTGAGTTGTATGAAGGGCTCAGCTGATTAGGTCAGGCGCAGCCAAGAACATTTCCCTTTTGATTAAATTAAAGCCAACTGATTGGGAACTTTACAACTATAGAATTTCTTCACATCTGTCATATAATATAACCCATGATGGAAGTGGCATTCATCATATTCACAGTTCATACCTACACTCAAAGGGAGGATATGTGCAGAACATGTATGCCAGAGAGTGAAAACTTTAGGGACAGACTTAGAATTCTTCCTACCACATGTATCTTTCCTCTAGTGGTCAAAGTAGTAATAAATTTCTTTCAGAGTTTTCATAAGAGTACATGAACATATACCTGTCAAGTAGGTTTGTTTACACCCTGATGTGTGAGCTCAAATAGTGTTACATTTTTTATTCCTATACCTACCGCAGATAAATTTTTATTCTAAACTAGAGAGAGGTGTAGGGATGAATTGTGAAAGTATCTGGATTTCTTTTATTATACTCTAGCAGTTACAAACAACCAGATGCTTTCTTAAATTAACTCCTTGTTAATCTAGTCAAACCCATGCACCTGTATTTAAAACAATTTTATTTTTTAATAAAGGAAAATCACAAATGTTAAATTATATACTATAATTAATCAATTTAAATATTACTTTATAGTTGTATCTTCTTTTTTTAAAAAATACATATTTTTTATTGTAAAATTGTGTGGTACAGTTAAGGGTTAGGTATACAAATATGCATTGTGCAGTTACCCTTGTTGATGAGGTGTGCTCATCCGTTTCCAGACAGATATTGACTACCATTCATCCCACCTCCCTTCACCTCCTTGCCCACCCCATAGTTTCCCACCACTGTCAATCCTTTTCTTATAGTATTATGATAGTTGTTCAAGGTCCACTTATAAGTAAGAACATATGATACTCAGATCTTTGTTTCTGTGAGAGATCATACAGTATTATAAACTCTAATTCCATCCAGATTGCTGCAAAATTCATGATTTTGTTCTTTTTTATGGCTGCATAATATTCCTTTGTGTACATGTACCACATTTTTTAATCCAGTCCTCTTTTGATGGACAGCATTGTTGGTTCCATGATCTTGCTATTGTGAACAATGCTGCAATAAACATATGTGTGCAGGTATCTTTTTTATAGAGTGATTTGAGTTCTTCAGAGTATACTCCCAGTAGGGAGATTGCAGGGTCATATGGAAGGTTGATTTTTAGAGCTTTTAGGAATTGCCACACTGTTTTCCACAGGGCTGCACTAGTTTACACAATGACCAACAGTGTAAAAGTGTTTTCTTTTCACCGTGTCCTCTCCAGCATCTGTTATTTTTTGAGTTATTGATGATGGCCATTCTGACTGGAGTTAGGTGGTATCTCAGTGTAGTTTTAATTTGCATCTCCTTGATGACTAGTGAGTTTGAACATTTCTTCATGTATCTGTTGGACACTTCTATGTCATCTTTTGAGAAGTGTCTGTTCATATCTTTTGCCCACTTTGTATTGGGGTTGTTTGTTTTTTTCTTTTCAGCATGTTTGAGCTTCTTGTAAATCCTAGATGTTAGGCCTTTGTCAGACATGGAGTTGGCAAATACTTTTTCCCAGTCTGTGGGCTGCCTCCCTGCTGCCTTGATGGTTTCTTTGGCTTTGCAGAAGCTTGTCAGTTTAATGAGGTCCCACTTGTCTATCTTATGTCTTATGGCCCATGCGTTTCAGGTTTTGCTCAGGAATTGGATGCCAGTTCCAACTTCCATAAGGGTGTGTTCTGCATTTTCTAAAATTCTTCTGGTTTGAGGTTTTACATTTAGGTCTCTTATCCATTTAGAGATAATTTTTGTGTATGGGGATAGATAGAGGTCTTGTTTAAATCTTCTGCATATGGTCAGTCAGTTTTCCCAGCACCATTTACTGAATACGTTCTCCTCTCCCCAGTGGTGGAGGCTTTGTCAAAGATGAGTTGGTTGAGAAATTGAGGTTTTGTTTCTGGAATCTCAATTCTATTCCATTGGTCTATATGCCTGTTATTGTACCAATACCAAGCTGTTTTGATTATTGTGGCTTTATAGTAAAGTTTAAATTCTGGTAGTGTGATTTCTCCTGCTTTGTTCTTTTTTTTTTTTTTTTT
>NW_007245861.1:481231-497404 GCF_000164805.1 Carlito syrichta | reverse complement strand
TCTGGCTATTCTTGGTCATTTGTGTTTCCATATGAATTCCCGTATTGTTTTTTCTAGATCTGAGAAGAATGTTGCTGGTAATTTGATGGGTATCACATTGAATTTGTAGATTGCCTTAGTTAAGATGGACATTTTCACAATGTTGATTCTTCCAATCCATGAACATGGGATATTTTTCCACTTGCCTGTGTCATCTTTGATTTCTTTGAGCAGTGTTTTGTAGTGTTCATTGTAAAAGTCTTTCACGTCTCTGGTTAGGAAGATGCCAAGGTATTTCATTTTTTTTTTGTGGCTATTGTGAATGGGATTGTGCTTCTTATTTGGGTTTCTGTTTATTATTGGTGTAAAGAAATGTGATTGTCTTTCGCACATTTATTTTATACCCTAAGACTTTGCCAAAGTCCTTTATCAGTACAAGGAGGCTTTTGACAGATTCTCTTTGGTTTTCAAGGTACACAATCATGTCATCTGCAAAGAGAGATAACTTGACTTCCTCTTTTCCTATTTGGATACCCCTGTTGCCTTCTCTTTTCTGATTGCTCTAGCCAGGACTTCCAATACCATATTGAACAGGAGGGGTGAGTGTGGGCATCCTTGTCATATTCCAGTTTTCAGGGGAAATGGTTCCAATTTTTGTCTGTTTAGGAGTATGCTGGCTGTGGGTTTCTTGTAGATGGCTTTTACTATTTTGAGATATGTTCCATGTATGCCTGGATATTCGAGGGTTTTTATCAAGAAGGGGTGCTGGGTTTTATCAAAAACGTTTTCTGCATCTAATGATATAATTATGTGGTTTTTGTTTTGATGTCTGTTGATGTATTTAATTACATTTATGGTCTTATGAATGTTGAACCAGCCTTGTATCACAGGGGTGAAGCCTACTTGGTCATGATGGATGATTTTTGAGATGTGCTGTTGAATCCGGTTTGCTAGGATCTTGCTGAGAATTTTAGCATGTATGCTAAAGATAGATATTGGCCTGTAGTTCTCTTTCTTTGTTGGGTCTTTACCTGGCTTGGGTATCAGTGTGATGTTAGCTTCTTAAAATCTAGTCAAACCCAAGCACCTGTATTTAAAAGAGTTTTATTTTTAATAAAGGAAAATCACAAATGTTATGTTATATACTATAATCAATCAATTTAAATATTACTTTTTAATTGTATCTTCAATAGCTTGTATAGACTACATTAGTGTAAAAATGTGAGTCAGTGAGAAAATAATTTTAATGATAGAGTTAATAAAAAAATACTAAAAATTTAATTTAAGCTATTTTGAGAAATTGTATTCAGTCTATAATTAGTTAACACGTGGTATGCTAATAATAGTATAACTTTTCATTTGTATATACATATGTATATAAATATTTTTTTGTGGTGGTATCTCACTCTGTCACCCAGGCTGGAGTGCAGTGGCACACTCATGGTCACCTCAGCCTTGACCTGCTGGGCTCAGGCAATCCTTTCACCTCAGGGTTCCAAGTAGCTGGAGCTATAGGCATGTGCCATCACACCTGGCTAAATTTTCTTGATTTATTACAGAGATAAGGTCTCACCAAGTTGCCCAGGCTGATCTCAAACTTGTGGGTTCAGTCAACCCTCTTACCTTGGCCTCCCAAAGTTCTGGGATTACAGACGTGAACCACCACACCCAACCTCATTTATATATGTTTTAAGGTTAACTAAGTTTTTAAAGAACAGTACGCGTTTAATTTAATTATAAAAATTATTGATAATTGAGAGAGAAAAGATGGTGGCTGAGCCAGTCAGACTATGCAACCTTGGTGTGAGTGAGCGTATGGAAAATTTTGTGTACATGCTGATGAATGAGTGGGTGTGTGAGAGGCTGAATGAGTGATGGCTAGGGAGCTAGAGGCCAGGGCTATCCTGGTGCCATGGCTGGTGCCATAGCTACTCGGCTTGGATCGTAACAATTCCCAGGATGCAGAAGTCAAGTGCCATTTTAAAAAAATCAAAAAAACCATTCTTGGGAAGAAAATGCTGGGAAAGAATGACTAAGTGGGGCTCATGAACAAGTGGCCAGGGCCCTCCCAGTGAAGCAACTAGTGCTACAGCTGCTTTGCTTGATTCCTAGCTCTTCCCAGGTCATGGAAGCTGAGCACAGTATTTTTTAAATGGACAAGTTTTCCTGTGAAGAAGCAGTGAGGAGAGACTACTGGCTCCAGGTTCTGTCTTACCACTACAGTAGGAGAGACTGCCAGCTCTAGGCTTTGCCTCATCACCGCATTGACTGACTGGACACTGGCAGCAAGGACTGCAGAGGGAGTCCAGAGGCAGAGTCCCACTGTAGAAGACAAAGAGGCACCCACCACCATCTTGAAAATGGGGCAGGAAGGTGGGACAGGAAAGCACTCCACCTTGCTCACTGCAGAGCAACAGATCCAATATCTGTGCCTGGCAGTGTCATGGTTCTGTCACATGGGGTTGATCATGACCCAGAGGGAATATTCTGAAAACACAAACTTCAGAGGGATGATGAGTACTGAGTCTCAGACACCCCACTTCCTACCCAGATCCAGTCACAGGACAAAGGGTGTGGCTAGAAAAGGATGAAGAAGACTTTCAAAGAGATCGGTGGTGAGTACAAGGTTGACCCAATGCCCCTTCTCCCCAGCAATCCTCTGAATGTCAGACACACAGCTGGGGCACGACTGAGAAGAACAAATCTAGACAGAACCTGGACCTTAGTCACAATAGGAGAAATCTATTCCAGGATAAGCCTGACTGTGGCACCTCCCAGCAAGTACATACCTGGGGAAGAGACAATCCCACAACTGCCCAAGAGGGAATCTCACTGACCACACAAGAGTGGGGGAAGAGGACTGCAGGCCCATCCACCCCCACTACCCTTCCTCTTCCCCTGCTCCAGACACTGGGGAAAAAGTGAAAGAGGCAGAAGCTCTGTAAGAGATAGCAGAGAACACAAGAGGATCAATTACAGAACCCACAAGAGGACAGGTTTTTTTTTGTTTGTTTTTATTTATATATTTTATTTATTTTTTTGTGAAAGAGTTTATCTTCCTTTCTTTTCTTTTTAAAAATATAATCAATATTTTGTATTATGATATTGTGGGGTACAGTTAAGGGTTAGGTTTACAAATATGCTTCATTCAGGCACCCTTGTTGATAAGAGGTGTCTCCCCGTCCCCAAACAGATATTTACTACCGTTAATCCCATCCCTCCCCTCCCCATAGTAGTAGTTTCCCACTACTGTCAGGCATTTTCTTAGAGTATTACATTGGATGTTCAGAGTCCACTATATGAGTGAGAACATGTGATACTCAGATCTTTGTTTCTGTGAGAGGTCACTCCGTATTATAGACTCTAGTTCCATCCAGGTTGCTGCGAAATTCATGATTTTGTTCTTTTTTATGGCTGCATAGTATTCCATCATGTATATGTACCACATTTTTTTAATCCAGTCCTCTTTTGATGGGCAGCATGGTTGATTCCAGGTTCTTGCCATTATGAACAATGCTGCAATAAACAAACGTTTGCAGGTATCTTTTTTATAGAGTGATTTGAGTTCTTCAGGGTATATTCCCAGTAGGGGGATCAAGAGGTCATATGGGAGGTTAATATTTAGAGCTTTTGGAATCGCCACACTGCTTTCCATGAGGTTGCACAAGTTTACACTACCACCAACAGCTACTGTTATTTTTTGCGTTATTGGTAATTGCCATTCTGACTGGAGTTAGGTGGTATCTCAGTGTGGTTTTGATTTGCATATCCCTGATGACTAGTGAGGTTGAACATTTCTTCATGTGTCTGTTGGCTGCTCAGATGTCTTCCTTTGTGAAGTGTCAGTTCATATCTTTTGCCCATTTTATAATGAGGTTGTTTGTTTTTTTCTTTTCAGCACGTTTGAGTTCCTTGTAGATCCAAGATGTTAAGCCTTTCTCAGACCTGGAGTTGGCAAATAATTTTTCCCAGTCTATAGGTGGTCTCCCTGCTCTCTTGATGGTTTCTTTGGCTTTGCAGAAGCTTGTCAGTTTAATGAGGTTCCACTTGTCTATCTTTTCTCTTATGGCCTGTGGGTTTTGGGTTTTGCTCAGGAATTGGATGCCAGTTCCGATTTCCATGAGGGTATGTCCTTCAATTTCTAAGGTTTTTATGGTTTGAGGTTTTACATTTAGGTCTCTGATCCATTTGGAGTTAATTTTTGTGTATGCGGATAAATAGGGGTCCTGTTTCAATCTTCTGCATGTGGTCAGTCAGTTTTTCCAGCACCATTTACTGAATACGTTCTCCTCTCCCCAGTGGTAGGTGGTGGAGGCTTTGTCGAAGATGAGTTGGTTGAGAAATTGAGGTTTTGCTTCTCGAATCTCAATTCTATTCCATTGATCTATATGCCTGTTCCTATACCAATACCAAGCTGTTTTGATGATTGTAGCTTTATAGCAAAGTTTGAAGTCTGGTAATGTGATACCACCTGCTTTGTTTTTTTTTTTTTTTGCTGAGGATTGTTCTAGCTATTCTTGGATGTTTGTTTTTCCATATGAATTCCTGTGTTGTTTTTTCTAGGTCTGAGAATAATGTTACTGGTAATTTGATGGGTATTGCATTGAATCTGTAGATTGCCTTAGGTAAGATGGACATCTTCACAATGTTGATTCTTCCAATCCATGAGCATGGGATATTTTTCCACTTGTTTGTGTCATCTTTGATTTCTTTGAGCAGTGTTTTGTAGTTTTCATTATAAAGGTGTTTCACATCTCTGGTTAGGAAGATGCCAAGGTATTTCATTTTTTGTGTGTCTATTGTGAATGGAATTGTGGTTTTTATTTGAGTTTCTGTTTGTTTATTATTGGTGTAAAGAAATGCGATTGTCTTTTGCACATTTATTTTATACCCCGAGACTTTGCCAAAGACCTTTATCAGTGTAAGGGGTTTTTTGACAGATTCTCTTGGGTTTTCAAGGTACACAACCATGTCATCTGCAAAGAGAGATAACTTGACTACCTCTTTTCCTATTTGGATACCCTTGATTGCCTTCTCTTCTCTGATTGCTTTAGCCAGGACTTCCAATACTATATTGAACAGGAAGGGTTAGAGTGAACAGGAGGGGTTTGCTTGTCTTGTTCCAGGTTTCAGGGGAAATGGTTCCAATTTTTGTCTGTTTAGGAGTATGCTGGCTGTGGGTTTCTCATAGATGGCTTTTACTATTTTGAGATATGTTCCACGTATGCCTAGATGTTTGAGGGTTTTTATCAAGAAGGGGTGCTGGATTTTATTAAAAGCTTTTTCTGCATCTAATGATATAATCATGGGGTTTTGTTTTGACATCTATTGATGTATTTAATTGTATTTATGGTTTTATGAATGTTGAACCAGGCTTGCATCCCAGGTATGAAGCCTACTTGGTCATGATGGATGATTTTGGACATGTGTTGTTGAATCCAGTTTACTAGCATCTTGTTGAGAATTTTAGCATCTATGTTCATCAAAGATATTGGCCTGTAGTTCTCTTTCTTTGTTGGGTCTTTACCTTGCTTGAGTAACAATGTGATGTTAGCTTCACAAAATGATTTGGGGAGAGTTCCATCTTTTTCAATCACCTGGAATACGTTCAGTAGGATTGGTATCAGCTCCTCCTTAAATGTCTTGTAGAATACTGCCGGAAAGCCATCTGGACCAGAGCTTTTTTTTTTTTTTTTTTTTTTTGTAGGTTGTTTTCTTATTACGTAGTCAATTTCCTTGATTGTTATTGGTCTTTTTAGGGTCTCAATTTCTTCTTGTTTCAACCTAGGCAGGTTGTGTGATGTCAGGAAGTCCTCCATTTCCTTAAGGTTTTCAAATTTGTTTCCATACAGGTGTATGTAGTAGTCTCGAACAATCTTTTGTATTCCTATGGGGTCAGACATGACTTCATCTTTTGTGTTTCTGATTGTGCTTATTTGGGTTTTTTCTCTCTTTTTCTTGGTTAGTCAGCTAGGGGACTATTGATCTTGTTTATCCTTTTGACGAACCAACTTTTTGTTTCATTGATTTTTTTATATTATCTTTTTGTTTTCTATGTCCTGGATTTGGGCTTTTATTTTGGTGATCAGGAATCTTCTGCTGAAATTAGGTTTTTGTGGTCTTGTTTTTCCAGTTTCCTTAGGTGGCTCGTTGGGCTGTTAATTTGTGATCCTTCCATTTTCTTCATGTGCATTTCTAGGGATATAAATTCCCCTCTTACTACAGCTTTCATGGGGTCCCAGAGATATTGACAAGATGTTTCTTCAGTTTCATTTGTTTCCAGGTATCTTTTGATCTCTGGTTTGATTTCATCATTTACCCAGAATTGTTTAGCATCATGCTGTTTATTGTCCATGTCTTTGTGGGTTTTGGGGGGACCTTGTTGGTGTTAATATTTATTTTTATTCCACTGTGGTCTGAGAAGGTGCGTGGTAAAATTTCGGTCCTTTTAAATTTGCCTATGCTTGATTTATGTTCAAGTATGTGGTCAATCTTAGAATACGTTCCATGCAGTGATGAGTAGAATGTGTATTCTGTGGTCTTTGGATGGAGTGTTCTGTAGGTATCAATTAAGTCCATTTGTGTGGTAGCACAAGCCTGTAATTCTGGCTACTGGGAAGGCTGAGGCAGAAGGATCGCCGGAGTCCAGCAGGTCGAGGCTGCGGTGGCCAGGAGTGGCCACTGCACTCCAGTCTGGGCGACAGAGTGAGACTCCAACTTAAAAAAAAAGTCCATTTGGTCAAGAGTCACATTGAGGTTCCGGATCTCATTGCTGATTTTTTGTCCTGATGATCTGTCTAGCATTGTGAGTGGGGCATTAAAGTCCCCAGTTATGATGGTGTTAGAGTCAATATCTTTCTTTAGTTTTCCTTGAAGTTGCTTTATGAAAGTTGGTGCACCTATGTTGGGTGCATATATGTTTAGGATAGATATTTCTTGTTGGTGGAGTGAACCTTTTATCATTATGTAGTGGCCCTCTGTATCTTTTTTAATTTTTGAGAGCTTAAATGGTATTTTGCGTGAAATTAGGATTGTGACTCCTCCTTTCTTTTGTGTTCCATTCACCTGAAAATTTGTTTCCCATCCTCTTACTTTGCGTGGGAGAAGAGGGCTACAGCCCCATCCACCTCCACTGCCCTTCCTCTTCCCCTGCTCCAGACACTGGGGAGAGAGTGAAAGAGGCAGAAGCTCTGTAAGAGATAGCAGAGAAGACAAGAGGATCAATTACAGAACCCACAAGAGGATAGGTTTGGGGTTGTTTTTTAGTTTTAATTTAAAAATTTTCTTGTCTGTTTGTTTGTTAGTTCATTTATTTTTAAAATGTTACCCCTTTGTGTATAAATGTTTATGTGAGGGTTTGTTCTGCATTCCCCCTTTTTTTCTTATTTCTTTTCTTTCTTCTTTTCTTTTTGCTTTCTGTTTATTTGTGTACATGGATGATTGAGTGTTCATCTTTCACTTTTTTGTTGCTGTTGGTTTGTTTTTGCTCCTTTGTTCTTCTCTTTTATATTTATTCTCTTAGTTTAAGGTGTGTATGAATATATGTGTGAAGATTCAATCTGAATTTCTTTTTTTTCCTCCAGTCTTCCTTTTTCTGTCCATTCATTTTGTGCTAGGCATGTTTGTGTGTGTTTACTTTTCCTGGTTCTTTGTTGTTGTTGCTTGTTTTGCTTCACTTTGTGTTATTCCAGTTTGTTTTGGGATGTGTGTGTGTGTGTGTGTGTGTGTGTGTGTGTATGTGTGTTCAATTGTTTTTTGCTTTGGTTTCAGCTTTCATTGTTCTGTGTTTTTTTCCTTTTTTCTTTTTAATTTTGTCCATCTTCTTTCATTCTATTTTTCTCTGTCTTCCTCATTTTAGTCACTGTCTTTTTAACTCAGGAGGTATACACATATACCCATTGAATCATCATATAGAGTGGTGGTGGGGAGTGGGTCTCAGGGAACACATACCACAAGCAGTGAACATTGTGATTTACAAGAAGTTTCTGAATCCTGGCTCCCCATCCCATACCTTATTCAACTTTCAAAATTACAAGAGACAGCAACACTTTCCACCCACAGTCCTATTTCAAAATAGAAGAAGTCCAGAGTTCAGATCAGGGAAGAATAGAGGACTGAGCAAATACCAGAAGTGAAAACCTCTCCCACTGACACTGAATAATGGAACTAAAAAGAAAAGCAAGAGATCTGTTGCAAATGAGGAAAAAAACCAATGAAAGACCACAGGTAATTTCAAGTGTAACAAAGAGAAATTCCTGTAAAATCAGACCTCAGAGCCCAAACAATGGAAGTCACCAATGACTGGCCCCAGAACATGACATCGATTAGGGAATGAATATAAAGAGTGAGTAAGACTCAAGAAAGATAAGATGCAATACTGAAAGAACTTGTAACAGACACTTTGGCAATAAAATATTCCTTTCATCCAGCTAATAAATAACAAGATGACAAGCATGGAAAGCAGAATTAATCTAGTTGAAGAAATAATCTCAAAACTTGAAGACTAGAACATGGAATTAACCTGATTTGTAAAAAATATAGAAAGAAAATTCAGAAAGAATGAACAAAGTCTACAAAGATGTGTGATTATATCAAGAGGCCAAACCTATGACTGATTGGTATCCCAGAAGATGAAAGGGAAATGGAGGACACCTTGGAGTAAGTATTCCAGGAGGTAATCCAAGAAAACTTTCCCCATCTCACCAGTGACGTGACCAGGCAAACACAAGAGATACAGAAAATTCCCACAAGAAATCAAATTACTAGACATATAGTAATTCACTTACAAAAGTAGGCACAGAAGAAAAAATCCAAAAGGCAGCAAGAGAGAAAGGACAGACTTCATACCAGGCAAAACAAATCAGAATAGCAGCAGACCTATCAGCAAAAATACTACAAGCAAGAAGGAACTGGAGACCAATATTCAAAGTCCTCATAGATAAACAATTTCAACCAAGAATTTCCTGTGCAGCCAAAATCAGCATCATTAGTGATGGAGAATTAAAATCCTTCCCAGACATTCAATCCCTAAGAGATTATGCAGTTTACAGATCAGTTCTACAGGTGACACTTAAAAAGGTATTAAGCACAGAAGAAAGAAAGGACAAAAAAGAATGGCCACACATTTTCTAAGACAACAGGAGAGCACAGAATCAACAGAGAATGCATCACAACAGCAAATTTGAATACACACACTTTCATCAACCCCAAAGCAAAAGGAAAACAAGCAAACAAAGAAAAACTTTATAAGAACTTCATGACAGGGATAAACACCCACATTTCAATAATCAACCTGAATGTGAATTGGCTAAATGAACCACTGAAAAGACACAGAATGGCAAACTGGATAAGAAACCATGACCCAATTATTTGCTGCATCCAAGAAACTCATCTCTCTACAAGGGAGGCTCACAGACCCAAAGTTAAAGGATGGAAAACAAGTTTCCAGGCAAATGGATCACAAAAAAGGGTAGGAATCATGATCTTAATATCAGACAAAACAACCTTTAAACTTTCAAAAATTAAAAAAGATACAAAAGGGCATTACATAATGATAAAAAGATTCAATCCATCAGCAAGCAGTATCCATCCTAAATGTATATACACCCAACAAAAGAGCAGCAGTATTTATAAAGCAACTACTAAGTAAATGAAAAGATGATATTGACTCTGACACTATTATAGCAGGGGACTTGAATACTCCACTAACAGCCCAAGATAGATCATCGAGGCAAAAAATCAACAAGGAGATCCAGAACCTAAACTTGACACTCAGCCAAATGAACTTAATGGATACCTCCAAAATATTCCACCTGACAACCACAGTACATATATTCTTTCATCACCACATGGAACGTACTCCAAGATCTATCACATCCTCAGTCATAAATCAAACATAAACAAATTCCATAAGTCTGAAATTTTA
The DNA here is from genome assembly GCF_000164805.1 of Carlito syrichta. Classification (NCBI taxonomy): domain Eukaryota; kingdom Metazoa; phylum Chordata; class Mammalia; order Primates; family Tarsiidae; genus Carlito; species Carlito syrichta. The sequence goes on along the minus strand of NW_007245861.1, from coordinate 487,500 downwards.
CCATCCACCTTCTCAGACCACAGTGGAAAAAAATATATATATCAACACCAACAAAATTTATTCAAATCCCACAAAGACATGGACTCTAAACAGCATGATGCTGAACAACTATTGGGTCATCACTGAAATCAAAGCAGAAATTAAAAAGCAGGCAGAGAACCAATAAAAAGCACAATCCCATTCATAATAGACACACACACACACACACACACACACACACACACACACACACACACACAAATGAACTACCTGACATCTTCCTATCCAGAGAAGTGAAAGACTTCTACAATGAAAACTACAAAACACTGCACAAAAAAATTCAAAAAGACAAATAAATGGAAAAATATTCCATGCTCATGGATAGGAAGAATCAACATTGTTGAGATATCCATCCTACCAAAGGCAATCTACAGACTGAATACAATACCCATTAAATTATCACATCAATCTTCTCAAACCTGGAAATGACAATACAGAAATTCATATGGAAACATAAATGACCACAAATAGCTAAAACAATTCTGAGCAAATGAAACAAAGCAGGAGGTATCATACTTCTAGACTTTAAATATTACTATAAGGCTACAATAATCAAAACAGCGTGGTATTGGTACAAGAACAGGCAATATAGACCAATGGAACACGATAAAGATTCAGGAAGCAAAGTCTCAATTTCTCAACCAATTCATCTTTGACAAAGCCTCAAACAACAATCACTGGGGAAAGGAGAATCTATTCAATAAATGGTGTGGGAAAACTGGCTGATCACATGCAGAAGATTGAAACAGGACCCCTACCTATCACCATACACAAAGATTAACTCTAAATGGATCAAAGACCTAAATGTAGAACCACAAACTATAAGAATTTTAGGAAATGCAGGAGACACCCTTTTGGAAATTGGAACTGGCAACCAATTCCTGATCAAAACCGTAAGTACTATACCATAAGAAATTAGCTAGATAAGTCAGATCTCATGACGAGCTTCTATATAGCAAAAGAAACCATCAAGAAAACAGGAGACAGAATGGAAAAAGTATTTGCCAACTGTATATCTGACAAAGGCCTAACATCTAGGATCTACAAGAATTTCAAACATGCCAAAAGGGAAAAGAAAAAAAAAAGCCCCATTAAAAAGTGGGCAAAAGACATGAATAGACAGCTCTCAAAAGTAGATATGCAGGGAGCCAACAGACATATGAAAAAGTGCTCAGCATCACTAATCATCAGAGAAATGCAAATCAAAACCATATTGAGATACCACCTAACCCCTGGTGAGTATGCTGAGAAAAAGGAAAGCTTCTACACTGTTGGTGGGAAATGCAAACTAGTGCAACCATTTTGGAAGACAGTATGGTGATTTCTGAAAGAATTTGAAATTGACCTTCCATATGACTCAGCACCTCCCTATTCGGAATATACCCAGAGGAACTCAAATCATTCTACAAAAAAGATACCTGCACACACATGTTTGTTGCAGCTCTAGTCACAATAGCAAAAACATGGAACCAACCATACTGCCCATCAATGCTGGACTGGATTAAAAAAATGTGGTACATATACACAATTAAATACTATGCAACCATAAAGAAGGACAAGCATATATACTTCGCAGAAACTTGAATGGATTTAGAGTCTATCATACTCTGTGATCTTTCACAGAAACAAAGTACAGAGCACTGTATGTTCTCACTCATAAGTGGACCTCGAACAATTATCATAATACTATAAGAAAGAGATTGGCAGCTTTGGGAATTGGCAGTTGAGGGAAACTGCCAGGGGAGGAAGGGGCACAACTCAACAACAAGGGTAATAAACATTTGTATTATACCTAACTCTGTATTATATACTACATCTTCAAATAAAAAAAAGTAAAAATATTAAAAAAAGATCATACCCACATTGAAATGTTCTGTATATTTTTACATTCTTACAGAAGTTAAAATTTGAATAATATTTTCAAGGTCTTGCCTGGCTCAGGCAAGGGTGACTTCTACCTACCAACATGTTTATGAACTTGAAACCAATATTTTTTGATAAATGTAATTCTCAGAAACAGCAAGAATTCACACAGTCTGGGAAATCATTTGCTTATTTTTTATTCAGGGTAAACCCAACAAAATGATTCTTATGCATTTTGCAAATCAAAGTGCTACTTAAACATGCATATCTCTCTTAATCTGCTGATCCAGTAGTTCCTCCCATTTCTCAAAATTTTTATCTTATTGATTACAACTTCTTAATGAATCAAATATGCTTTATTATATAGGAAATAAAAAATAATAATATTGACAATTTAGAAGAAAAGTGAACTTCCTTATACTCACTTTATCTTGGTAAATTAATTCATGCATCTATGTGGTTGAAAGATTATAGGTTTTGTTGTCAGTTGGACCTCAGCATAAATCACAGTTTTATCATACACTATCTCTTACACATCCAGAAGTTATTCTGGATGTTTCTATAATTAGAAGCATATAAAATATGACCTGATAGCTTTTCAAAGTTATTTTACATCTCTAAGACTCAATTTTCTCTTATATAAATTATAAGATTTCAAAATCTAACTCAGGTTTGTCTTAAGCATCATGAAAGCTACAGGAAATGCCCAGTCTCATACCTGGTCTATAATATGTGTAAAAAAAATCTCAAAATTTTCTTTCTTTCTGCCTTCCTTTCTTCATTTAAAAATTTTTTTCTATTTATTGTTATGTGTCAATTTTTTTCTACTTCAATAGCTTTGGGGGGGGACACATAGATTTGTTCTGGGCTTTAAGTGTACCCACCACCCCAATTGTGCACATTGTATCCAATAGGTAATGTTTTGTCCCTCTACCTCTCTCCCTCTGAGTCTCCAGTGTCCATTATACCATTCTTTATGTATTTGCACGTCCTTAGTTTATCTCCCACTTATAAGTGAGAACATACAACGTTTGGCTTTCTGCCTGAGTTACTTCACTTAGGACGATATTCTCCAGTTCTATAGGTTACTACAAAAAGCATTCTTTTTAATAGCTGAATCGTATTCTATAATGTATATACACCACATTTTCCTTAGCCACTGACCAGTTGAGGAGCATTAGGTCTATTACACATCTTTGCAATTGCAAATGTGCTGGGATGAACGTGGAAGTGCAGATGTATTTGTTTTATAAGTACTTCTATTCCTTGGAGGGGGCGGATAGATAGCTCGTAGTGGGAATTTTTTTTCTTGTTTCAACAATTTTATTGGGACGTGATTTACGTGCCACACATTTACTGATTCAAAGTATATCATTAAATATTAATTTTCTAGTGTTTTTAAAAAATTTGGAAATCACCATAATTTAAATCTAGAATAATTTTATCACCTCAAAGAAAACCTGATACTCATTGGTAGCTAGTCCCAATAACTTGCCCCCGCAAAAGCACTGACTTAGTTTTGTCTCCATAGATCTGCCTATTCTAGATGTCTCTATAATTGAAAGCATTAAAAATGTAATATTTTGTGACTGACTTCTTTTATATAAAATAATATGCTCAGGGTCCTTCTGTATTGTAACATGTATCAATACTTCATTACTTTTCCCAAATAAATAATATTCTATTGCATGAATATACCACCTTTGTTTATCCACCCACCAGATAACAGACATTTGTGTTGTTGCCACATTATAGTTATTGTGAAAAACGCTTCTCTATACATTTATGTACAAGTTTCTGCTGAGATATCTATTTTAATTTCTCTGGTGTATATACCAAGAAGTGGAATTACTGGGGAATATGGAAACAGTTTGTTTAACTTTTCCAGAAACTATAAAACTGCTTTCTAAAAGTGGTGGTGCCATTTTATATTTCAACCAGCCATGAATAACAGTTCCAGTTTTTTACATCCTCGCCAATACTTGTTATTATCTGTGATTTTTATTGTCGTGTTTCAAGTATGTGTGAAGGTGGTATCTGACAGTGGTTCTGATTTCCATTTTCCATTTTCAATTACTTGTCATTTTATTATTGCATTGTAGGTATTCTTTATATATTTTGGTTATCAGTCCCTTAATGGATAAATGATTTGGTAATATTTTCTCCTGTTCTGTGAGTTGTACTTCTACTTTTTGGAGTGTCATATGTTTTTAAGTATTATAAATCCGACTTATCTGTTTTAAAATTTTATTTCCTGTATATGCATAATGACTTCTACCCAAAAAGTACAGTATAATACTGGGGTAAAAAGAAGAACTCTACAGTGAAGTAAACAGATAAACACCACCACAGTCAGGTGATGAAGTGAACCCCAACAGTAAAAAGTCATGTTGATAGTTTATACCTTTTACGATGAAACGATCAGCAAATGTGACATGGAAACCTGGATGAAATCCTGGAACAGGAAAAAAAAGTTTGATAAGAAACTAAGAAATCTGAAGAATATATGAACTTTAATTAATAAAAGTATATCAATATTGGTTCATTACATGTAACAAATATATCATACTAATGTAAAATTTTTAAAATAGGGGAAATTTTGTGCAGGATATGCGGAGACTATATAATCATAATTTTTCTGCAAATTGAGTCATAACTCTTCTAAAATAAGTTTATTAAAACAAGAAGACGTTATTTTGTATCTCTTTACTTCTCAAACAGTGATAAGCAAAGCAATTCAATAGGTAATATTACGCAAATTGATAAAATATTTTTAAGAATAGAATACTTACAAAAGAAGGAAATTGCATATGATAACAGATAATGTTGGGTCCCTTGAATTGCTGGGGTCTGAATGTGGACTACTGTGAAATTGAGAAACTCCTGGAGTTATCAGTCTTGCAGAGTCCCCCATGTTTCTGGAGGATTTATTTCTAGGAACACAACAAGTTTCTTATAGTGAAGAGTCAAGAAAGATACCTTCTTAGCTCAGGGTTCACTAATTTTTCAAATTAAGTCTGCAATTATGTTCAACAGCAGAATGATAGATATTTACTTTACTCTCTTGTCTGTGACTCTCTATCTTCTCACCTTATATTTATCAAATAAGGGACATGAGGAGGTGCACATTTTAATGCTTCTTTCAATTTAGTTATCACTCAGAAAATTAACATATCTAGACAACGAGCAGTTTGTAAAGATGAAATCAATCCTGAACTACCAAATTAGATGTTGCATTTACTTTCTATTGCTCCATAACAAATTAACACAAACGTAGCAGTGTAAAGCCACAGACGCAAATTTTTCTACGTTTTTTTGGGTTAGACGTCTGAGCACAACTTAGCTAGATATTTTCAGGTTTCAAAAGGCTTCAGTTAAGATGGCTGCCAGGACTGAGGTTCTCATTTGGGGCTCAGCTTCCTCTACCAAGCTCACTCATGTTATAGAAAAAATCCAGTTCCTTGCTACTGTATGATTGAGATGTCTCCTTACTTGCCAGCTCTTAGGCAGAGATTGCTCTAAGCAACTGAAAGAGGCCTGCAGTTTCCTGCAAAGTATCCCCTATCGGCATTTAATGTCAAGGCTATTTGCTTTCTCACAGACAGTAGGAGCCTGTCTCTCCTTCCAATCTTCTTTTAGACTAAGATGGAGTCTTATATAATGTAACATCATGAAAGTGCCATGCATTGTAACTAAATCAAGGGACCTATAATCCCACTACATTCACAAATTTCATCCACAATCCAGGGTGAAATCTTAGAACTCTGTGTAACACAAATATTAAGAAAACATAAAACAAGCATATTTTTATGCCTTTTCATTCCCTACACATAATGGATGGCATTCCTTTAGTTACTTAATTAAACACCATATTATTTATGTGGTTTACAGTCCATAATAGATCAGAGGTATTTCATTAAAAAAAGGACAAATAGAATATGAAAACTTTAGGTGGAGACAAATACGTCAAGAGATAATAACAGAAAATTATTTTCAGGAATCCAAAAGGCTATAACTCATGTGGGAATTCTGCTATATGGAAGATAAAAGCTGGGAAAAAATATTCGCCAACACCAGGTCTGACAAAGACTTAACATCTTGGATCTACAAGGAACTAAAACGTGCTGAAAAGAAAAAAACAAACAACCCCATTATAAAATGGGCAAAAGATACGAACAGACATTTCACAAAAGAGGACATCCGAGCAGCCAACAAACACATGAAGGGAGATGCAAATCAAAACCACACTGAGATACCACCTAACTCCAGTCAGAATAGCAATTATCAAAACTCAAAAAATAACAGCTGCTGGAGAGGGTGTGGCGAAAAGGGAACACTTCTACACTGTTGGTGGGAGTGTAAACTAG
>NW_007245861.1:449542-480892 GCF_000164805.1 Carlito syrichta | reverse complement strand
ACAGGGAAACTATGGGGGGGGAGGGGGATGGGATTAACAGTAGCAAATATCTGTCTGGGGAAGGGGAAACACCTCTTATCAACAGGGTGCCTGAATGAAACATAATTGTACACCTAACCCTTAACTGTACCCCACAAAGCCATAATAAAAAATATTGATTTAATAAAATAAAATAAAATAAAAACTAGACAGAAAACACTTTCTGAAAAAGAGCAGGGCATATACATATAACTAGGCCCTGACCTATGTAAGTTTTACAAGCTAAGGCATAACGTTAATATGTGAAGACATGTGAAGGACGGCTCTATCAAACACCCAAATCACATCAGCTTTTTACTTGTATTGACATCAAAGTAAAATTGATGTTGTCTCTATTTTATTTTGTCATTATTTCCATTCCAAATTCATTACAAAGCAGAATATAATCTCAAAGATAGAAACATTTGCACAAATAATAACCATTATAGAACTTCCCATGCTTTAGAAAAAAATCTTAACAGCTACATGCATGCCAAACCTGGTAAGTTTCACAGGTATAGTGTCATAGAAAGAATGCATGGACTTTGTGGCTAGATCACTCTGAGTTCAAACACCAGCTCCACCACTTACGAGCCAGTGAAGTTGAAAGATGCTCTGAGTATCATTACTCTCATCTGTAAAAAAAGAGACAGTAAGAGAAGCACGGCGGGACTGATACGCTGGATGAGACAGAGTATGTGAAAACGCATTATAGGCATTTAAGAAGTATTAGCTTCCTTTCCCTTCCTGTCCTCTTGTACTAACTCATTCTGACTTTTTGTTTGGGGTTTTCAATCTGAAATGAAAAACCAAGTCAACTTCTGAAAGGATTTTTACCTTGGGATGCAAAATTCACACAAAAATAACTTCTCAAACAGAAAGCCTATGTTTCAAATTTGTAATAAAATCTGATGTCAAGCAGAAAAAAGAAAAAAGCAAGAAAAAAGCTTTAGGATTAAACTGGTTCACCATAGCAGGTTGAGAATTGCCATGAGATAAAACTTAGAATTGGGCTTCAGGGATGTGATATAACAAGTTGATGCATGATCTTTAGTTAATGTATTGGTTTAACTGCGGTAAATGGTGAAGCTCTTTAATTTGGGGTATTATGCTGAAGCCCATCACCTCCAGAAGCCAGCCCGAGAACCTCTACCAATTAGTGTGAATGCATGACTGTGAGATGAAGTACATCATTTAACCACCATGTGTGAATAAGGATGATAATATTTACCTTTGAAGTGCTATGAAAAGAAGTAAGAAGGAAAAGTGCGTATTACAATGTCTAGTGCATATTGGATAACTATCTATCCTTATTGTTGCTGATTATTAAAATTGTTACTGATTAAGATAGTTCTTATAACACGCCATTAATGGAAATATTATTTTCCTTATTTTACATTTGAGGAACTAGTCCATTCAAAGTTCAAAGGCTGTTCTTAGACCAGAAAGTATTTGGGAACATAACTGGACTTAATTAGTTAAAGTGAATGAAATATGCACTGACATTATTAAGATAATAACGAAGAAGAACAAAAGCATATATATAGGATCTTTTTAAAAAACTAAGAAATTATAGATTGAAACTTATATGTTTGTATGTATATATTTATCTATCATTTAAAATCTATTAACTAGATCATAAATAAACAGTATGCAATACATGCCTTTGAAAATTCCTGAGCATCCTGACTCATTGTATTTATGTGGTGTGAAAAAAATTAAGTCGTCAATAAATGTATAAAATAAAATAAAACTAGATAAAAGCAAAATATTTCCTTTAGGACTTTTGAGAATGTAATCACTGTATGTACTTTTCTCCAAGTTCAGGCAAATTAGTGCATACATAAATCTCATATGCTTCTTATTAATTGATATTTCATATTCAATATGTACTTTCTAAGCTTTTTTCTCTGCAAGGAAATAGAATATTAATCTGTGTCAAAAGGACGCAAACAGATAGAATTTTCTATTCAGACTTTAGATATAAGGTCCCTGAGTCTCAGGGAAGTTTTTTATTTGTTTAAACTCACCCAGCTAGTAACCAGGGAAACCCTCCTTCCAACAAAATCTCTCTCTTTCCTGTGACACAACTACCTCTTTTACTGGGGGCCGAGTTTTGCACAAATGAGATGTTAGTGCACAGAAGTACTATAAACGTCTCCTAATATAAGCCTAGAGGAGCAGCCACAGAGGAGCAGCCAGGCAATGTTAATAGCACAAGCAGACTGATTATAGCTAATTCTAAAATTGACACATTGTTCTTTTGAATGCCTTGGCTAAGTGCTTCTAGTTTTTTAATTGAAGTGTGAAGGAGCCATGTATATTCATTCTTTAGAAGATTCTAGTTAATTTTCACCTTCTCTGAAAGCCATAGCTTTTAAATTTTTTATACTTCAAGAGGTTTATTTTTGTTTTTTCTTCTTAAGTAATTCCATTTTCAAACTTACTCAATAAGACAAGATAGTGATACTTTTAGGGTTGTAAAACTGTAAAATATCAATGACTAACATAAATAACTAATTCCAAATATAATACAGGCCGTAGTCTTACATATTAGATTTCCCCAAATGTGTAATATGTATTAGGTAGAATCTTGAGAGAATTTATTTGACAATGATAACTTGAAAGACGAAGTGGGATTCAAAATTTGCATCTTAACATTACATGTTGTATCTATTATAATGAAATAACACACCCATGCATGCATTCACAATAGCAGTACATACTTGGTTTGAAAAACACCCCCACCACTGTGTTTTAACTTTCTGTTGTTTTCCTTTATTTATTTATTTTTTAAGTCAAGGTCTCACTCTGTTGCCCAGGCTGAAGGGCACTGGCACAATCACAACTCATCTCAATGACCACCTTCTGTTCTGGTCTCAAGCAATCCTCCTACCCTCAACTTCCTGAGTAATAGCTGGGAGTACAGGCATGTGTCAACATACCCCGGCTAATTTTCTAAACTTGTCTTTTGTAGAGATGAGTTCTCACTATGTTTCCCAGGCCAATGTTGTTCAGTTGGGTTCAAGCAATCGTCCTTCTGCTTCCAAAAGTGCTGGAATTATAGGAATGAGTCACCGTGCCTGATCTGTGTTTTTGTTTTAATTGCATGGAGAGAAGAAATTGGATCATTTTGTTTCCTTTAGTTCTCTTAATGAGCACTGACCAGAGTGGCCTTTGGGTTCAGAGTCGGTGTCTAGTTCCTTTTATCACTCAGTGGATATGTTACCTTGGACATCATCTTTTACCTTTTCAGATTTTTTCTTCATCTGCAAAGTGTGAATACAAGTAATAATGAATGAATTTGTAACAAAGTCAATCAAACAAAATGCAAATAAGTTCCACATTACAGAACCTAGTTAGAAGAAATGTTTTAGCTTTATTTCATTATTTTATTTTTATAGAAATAAATTAAATTAAATTAAATTTATTGTATTTATTATTGCAGAAGTGAAGAAGGAAGAAGAGGAGAGAAAAAGGAGGAAAAGTCTAACCCTGAGTTTGAGACAAATATTGGCACCAATGTTTTCTTTTTTACATGAGGATAGAGCACCTGAAAATATTTATTCTTTTTTTTTTTTTTTTTTTTAAATTTTGACTTAGGGTTTTGCTATGTCACCCAGGCTAGAGTGCAATTGCGAGGTCATATTTCACTGCAGCCTTAAATTTCTGGGCTCAAGCAATCCTCCCTCCTCAGTCTCCGAAGTAGTTGGGACTACAGACATATATCATATGCCTGGCTACTTAAAAAAAAAAAAGTTTTGCAGATACAGTGTCTTGCTATGTTGCCCACCCTGGTCTCAAATTCCTGGCCTCAAGCGATCCTCCCATTTCAGCCTCCCAAAATGCTAGAATTACAGGCATAAGCCACCATACTCAGTCCATTTATTCTTTTTTAAGTATGATATAACATATTCAGAATGGATTTACAGGAATATATAAAAATCGCTTGCTCGTGTGGTAGCTCCCAAGTATCTATCTAATGCCTATTCAAAGTTATTTGACTGTTAAGATCCCTTCTTTCTAGTGAGTTTTGTGTCCTTTCACATTTGAAGCCTTTTAAATTTATCTTGTCTTCTCAAGGCTTTAAGAGTGAGGTAAGCTGGGCTCGGTGGTTCAGCCTGTAATCCCGTGCCTTGGGAGGCTGAGGTGAGTGGATTGCCTGAGCCCACGGGTTCGAGACCCGCCTGGGCAACTTGGCGAGACCTCGTCTCTACAATAAATAAAAAATTAGCCGGGCATGGTAGCACGTTCCTGTAGTTCCAGTTACTTGGAAGGCTGAGGCGGAGGAATCGCTGGAGCCCAGCAGGTCGAGGCTGCGGTGGCCGGGAGCGGCCACTGCACTCCAGTCTGGGTGACAGGGAGAGACTTCAACTCAAAAATAAATAAATAAATAATAAAAGATTTTAAAAAAACTTAAAAAAAAAAAGAGTGAGGTAACTTGATTACTTTAGTTTAATGGGCCAAAGTAATCAATAAGAGTATTAATTAATTGGCTTGAAATCTAAGTTTTGTTTTTGAATTGAGTGTAAGGGAAATCAGCAAAGGAAAAATTGCTAAACTGCTTGACCAGCATGTGGCAATTTTAAGAGCGCAAATTACTTAGATTATAAACCTGTTATGGCTTTGTTAGTTTGTACAGCTCTCTAAACCCAACTGTGGAGTAAAGACTCTTAATTGTATACCTAAAACTATAACCTGAAGTCAGTGATTGATTAGAAACATGTCAGATGTATGTGTATGCTGATCTTTTATTATATGAGATCTGACCATTTACTTGTTGAATTTATATTTTATATTAATAGGTTTGAAAATTTATTCCTTAGAGTTGTTGAGTCTGCTTATATTCCAAAGATTGTCGCAGGAAGTAATCTCAGTGAGTTGAAAATTTAAAGTAGAAAATGTGTAATGGAGAATAAGAAAACTAAGTAAAATGCATTCAGTGAATATTAAGAGGTCTTAAGTAGGTACTGAATATTATGAATAATATTAAGTAGTCACTGAATATCATGAATAATATTCAGAAGAATATTATTTTAGCTAAGTTTTATATTTTATGTTGATGTTCAAATTTTTTTTTTTTTCTGTGGGGTATGAAAAACTGGAAAAGTCCTATAATCCACTGATGTATGTTAGCACCACTAATAATAGCATGGTCAGACATTAATTGCATCTTGATGTGTGGCAGGGTGACGTATACAGCATCATTTGTGAGGTTTTCCTGACAAATAAAATGTTTAAATTGAACTCAAACAACCTTTTACATCTAACGTCAAGTTGACATTAAATACAGGGAGAAAAGAGCACTTTAAAATACATATGAGAAATCAATCAGACAAATTCAGATGGTGGGACTTTCTGCAACATGATTTTCACTTCAATAAGTTGGTGTCATGAAAATTATCAGGCACTACTTATATTAAAGGAATTTAAGGGACATAATGGTCTAATGCAATATATGGATTTGGTCAGAAACTGATGAGAACAAATTAATTGAAAACTATATTTTAAGAAAATCTGGAGAAATAAGAATATACTCTGTGAGTTAGATTATATTAAGCATTTTTTATGTGACATGGCATCCTGATTAGGTTATATAAGAGAATGTCTTTGCTTTTGTCATTCTTACTGAAGTACTTTTGGATAGATGACATGAAGTCATTTTAAGATATTAGAGCAAAACAGATGAAGTAATTACAAAACATTGTGACAATTGTTAGATATTGGTGATAGGAATTTAGAATTTGTCATATTCTTTTATATTTCTTTGGCTTTTAATAATAAGATGTAATATAAAAAGTAGACTCTACTTGTGCTAAATTAAACAAAAATACAATTTTCATTCAACTATTTCATCTCCAGTCATTCATTAACTATCCACTTACCCTTTGCTAACTTCCATCCAATCAGTGAGGGTAGTCCAGTAAGCTGGTCTGACCCAGTCTCTGCTATCATGTATATATATGTATATACTATATATATATAGTATAAATGAGATGATAAGTACTGACCTAGTCATTATAAGGGTTGCAAATAAAATGTGAGATGCTACAAATGTGTGTGACTGTTGTACCTTACTTAGCCTAATTCCGAGAAGAAGTACACGTGAGAAGGAATCTCAAAGGCAGATAAAGGAGATCCAAGATCAATGAGTGGAGAATGACCTGATAACTTACTCTGATTTTTTTTTTAATGGCATACTTTTTCAAAGAATATATATATATATATATATATATATATATATTTTTTTTTTTTTTTTTTTTGAGTTGGAGTCTCACTCTGTCGCCCAGACTGGATGCAGTGGCTGCTCCCAGCCACCGCAGCCTCGACCTGCTGGGCTCAGGCGATCCTTCCGCCTCAGCCTTCCGAGTAGACGGAATTACAGGCATGCGCTACCACGCCCGGCTAATTTTTTGATTTTATTGTAGAGATGAGGTCTCGCCTGCCCAGGCGGGTCTCGAACCCGTGGGCTAAGGCAATCTACTCACCTCAGCCTCCCAAAGGCGTGGGATTACAGGCTGAGCCACTGAGCCCGGCTTCAAAGAATATTTAAAAGATGCAGTAAGGTGGTAAAATAAAGAGGTAAAGGGGAAGCAAAAAATGAAATGACTAGAATGTTAGCAGCTGAGGTTATTATAGGTTAGGCTTAAGTATTCTTTTTATTTTAAGAAAAGAAAGCTGTTGAATGATCTTAAATAGAGTTCAATGACTGTTTTGAAGAATTTACTTTTACTGAACTGAAGAGAGTGGAATAGGGATGGCAGATGTGACTATGAGAAAACAGTTAGTAGGAGAACACTGCCAGCATCAAGGTAGGGATGGCAGTGTTTCAGGAAGTGAAAATAAGAACTGGTTACAGGGTAAATGATTCTGGAAGTTTATATTTCAACTGCTTTCCTTAAGATAGTCTAAGCCTCCCTCTAATACCTAGGTTGGCCAGAATGGCAGTACCATAAGGATGGCAGGGCATCTAAACTCAGACTGTGATCTACCCGGGCCCTTGGACCTGCATTTTCACTTCAGGACTCCCTTTCACTATCAATCCCCTATCTGCATGGGATTAATTTTGCAAAAGGCTCTGGAACTTGCATATGGTAACTGAAGAGATCCAAGGCCAGGGCTCAGTTCCATGGAGACAATCTTACTTATGGATCACTACTAGTGGCCAATATTTTTTCCAGAATCATATGAGTTTAGAATCATATGGCGCTAACATACCGTTCTGAGATGAGAGTCATGTTGAATAGAGGGAAAGTTTAGAGGTCTGGAAACTAACAGTCTACTGCTGACCTTTAGGTCTAATCAGTGCATATGAACCATTTATTCAGTTATCATCCTCAGAATTTCTACCTCAATGTTGCCTTGGGTCTCTCAACCTTGGCAGTACTGATATTTCAGGCAGAAACTTTTTTGTTGTAGAAGGCTTTCTGCACATTACAAGTTGTTTGGTGGCATCCCTGGACTCTACCCACCAGATACCAGTAGCAATCTCACTGCCCTGTCTCTCTTGCCAAGTGTGACAACTTAAGATGGTTTTAGACATTGCAAATGCCTCCTGCGTGAAAAAAATAAGCTGCATGATGGAACCACTGTCCTACAGCATCTCAGTTGGCATAGTGGCAAGCATGCTTACCTTGTGCATTCACTTGCTTATAGTAGTCAGGACAGTTACCTTACCTTCCTTGAAAGTTCCATGCACATGCCAACCAGTCTTATGGCTATTTCTATCTCATCCAAGGTCTTTCAATACTATTGCACTGTTACGTGTATGGTCTCTTCTAGTCAATGTGATAACATTGTCAGTTATAAACCATGTCAGATTAGGGACTAAAGTTCCATTTCTTGTGTGACTGGAACTAACTCTTCTCTTTCTGCCCACAGACTCCTTGCTTCATTGTTCCCACCTACAGGTAACTGTATGAGAAGAGAAGGGGTATAATTGATATTGAAAAATATAACATTTTAGGGATGCAGTGATTACCACATAATGCACTCAAGATAAAACAAAATGGGAAGATGTGTTAATACACACTGATCTTTAAAATTTTATGATAAAATAACATATCCACAAAATAAATAATAACACATTTTCTGCAAACTCTGGATAGGGCTTGAATTCATGGTCATTATCAATAAAGCATAGTAATAACTTTTGGAAAAAAAAATCATTGGAAACTGAGATTTGGCAAGGGGTGCACAACGGATGTTACGATAGCTTAAGTAATAATGAAATAATGTAACTAGTATTAAATAATTGGTATGAAGAAATTGCACAAGCAGAAAGACCAAAATTATTTCAATACTAACATGTTCTGAAGAACTACAGCATTCTAATAATGGGTTTGTTAGTTTTTCCTCACAGTGGGAAATAAGACATTAGCCAGACAGCATGTGTCAATAAAGGACATAAAGAGATGATTTCTGGACCTGAGCAAAAAGATATGGTGTCTTAATATAAATAATTTTTAGTTATACTGATGAGAAAATAAACAAATATGCAAGTCCATGTTCTCTTCCTATTTTTCTCTATCTTTACTGATAAATCATTATATTTGTCACCGGTTTATGCATACTTTTTCATTCAAATTGTTTATACAGATGTGACTCTACAATAAGTATTTGGCTCAGTTCTGCCTATTTGAGGGTTAGTTGATAGAAAACAATGGATTGGGATTATATTTAGAAGTAGAATATAAGACTTAGCAAGTTATCAGATGTTGGAAGATACAGAGTTATAAAAAATATGTCTTTCAAGTACTTGACTTGAAAAATTAGGTAGATAAAAGAGTTTTAATGATTTTCCACAATGTTATGACTGTCTTTTCAGTACTATCTAATATGAAGTTTTATAATGTAATGTCATTGGAACAGTAATTTGTTCTTTAACACTCTGAATATTTGCCTCAATTGTCATTCATAGAGAAAAAGAAGAGTGAAACTCAAATGTGTATTTTTCTTTTATCTTCTTTCTCAAATTTTAAACAATTTAACTCTAGCTAATTTTCTACATGAATGAGTAGATTGTATAAACGGTCCAAAATGCCCCAAATCATAAAACTTTCATGAGTTTTCAAAGTGTACTAAATCAATGTAGAGTAATCTAGACAACGGAACTTTGAAAATGGAGAGTTGTGGAGCCTTGACTTGATTTGATGTGAGTAGTATATTGCATTGATTGACATTTGAGAAATGTAGCATTCAATACTTATTCTCCAGAGAGGATAAAAAATAGCCCAAATTCAATAACACCCATCTGCGCATAACTAGACTACTGCTGCAAATCTATCCTCACAAGTTTGCATTTTGGTCTTTGGTTGGTTTTATTTTAGGAAGAAACTTACATTTCAATAAAAGACAGTGGTGTTTTATTTTTTTACTTTTCAACACCTGAAGTGGTATTTATTTTGGATGTTAGTTTTTATTTTATCTTTTTTTTTTTTTCTATTTTGATTCAGGAGACACATGTGCAGGTTTGCTATAAGAAGTATTGTGTGACGGTGAGGCTTAGGCTTCTGTTAAACCTGTCACCCAGGTGGTGTACATGGTACCCATTGGGTAGTTTTCAGCCCTTTCACCCTCTCCATCCCTTCCCTCTTTGGGATTATTCCATTGTCTGTTATTCTCATCCTTATGTCCATGTGCATACAGTATTTATCTCCCACTTATTATGGAAAACATACAGTACTCAGTTTTCTGTTTCTGTGAAAACTCAGGATGATGGTCTCCAGCCATATCCATGTTGCTGCAAAATACATGATTTTGTTCTTTTTTATGGCTCATAGTATTCCATGGTGTATATGTACCACGTTTTCCTTATCCATTCCACTATTGATGGGCACCTAGATTGGTTCCATGTTTTCCAGTATTATGGATAGTGCTGTGCTAAATATGTGTATACAGTTGTCTTACTGGTAAAGTGATCTGTGTTCCTTGGGTATATACCTGGTAGTGCGATTGCTACTTTGAGCAGTAAGTCTATTTTTAGTTATTTGAGATATCTCCAAACTGCTTTACATGGGGAATTAACTAGCTTACATTCCTACCAAACAGTGTAAGAGCATTCCCTTTTTTCTCCATTCTCATCAGTATCTGTTGTTATTTGACTTTTTAATAAAAGTCGTCCCAGCTGGTGTGAGATGGTATCTCATTATGGTCTTGATTTGCGTTTATCATATGAATAGTAATGCTGAACTTTTGTAAAACATGTTTGTTGGCCACTTGTATGTCTTCATTTGAGAAGTATCTGTTCATGACCTTTGCTCATTTTTGAAAGAGATTATTAGGTTTTTTTTCTATTGATTCATTTGAGTTCTTTGTAAACTCTGAATATCAGACCTTTGTCAGATGCATAGTTTGAAAAATAGTTTCTTCCACTCTGTAGGTTGCCTGTTAACTTGGTTGATGGTTTATTTTGAAGCTCTTGAGTTGGATTAAGTCCCATTTGTCAATGTTGTCTGTTGCTGCTTTTGCTTTTAAGGTTTTGGTCATGAAATCATTGCCTAGGATAATGTTCAGAAGAGTGTTTCCAAGGCTCTTTTTAAAAAAGATTTTTTATAGTTTGAGGTCTTATATTTAAGTCATTAATTCATCTTGAGTTAATTTTTGTATGTGGTCAGAGAAAGAAGTCCAGCTTCATCTTCTGCATATGTTTAGCTGATTTTCTCAAAATCATTTCTTAAATAGAGTGTCCTTTTCCCAGAGACGGTTTTTGTCAGCTTTGTCTAAGATGAATAGCAGTGAGAGGAAAATTTCTGCAAGCCCACATCATCAAAGCAGAAAGATCTCAACTTAATTATGTAATATCTCATCTAAAGGAACTAGAAAAAAAAAGGAACAGACTAAAATCATAACAGGAGAAAATAAATAATCAAAATAAGAGCAGAAATTAAAGTAGCTGAGATAAAAAAAACAATTACACAATAGATCATCGAGTCAAAAAACTGGTTGTTTGAATAGATAAACAAGATTAAAAGATCTCTGGCCTAATTAATAAAAAAGAGGAAAGACAAAATCCAAGAAATTACACTCAGAAATGAAAAAGGTGACATCACCACTGACCCAGAAGAAATACGAAAGATCATCTGAGATTACTATAAACATCAGTATGCATGCAAATTGGAAAATCTGGAATAAATATATAAATTCCTGAAATCACACAACCTCCCAGATGGGAACAGGCAGAAATTAAAACCCTAAACACACAAATAATGAGTCATGAATTTAAGTCAGTAATAAAAATACTTATTCAACAAAAAGAGTCCAGGATCTGATAGGTTTACAACTCAGTTTCACCAGACATATAAGGAAAAGCTGGTACTAAAACTACTAAAATTATTTTAAACTGTTGAGGAGGAGAGACTTTTCACAAACTCATTCTATGAAGCCAACATCATTCTGTTGCCAAAAAATGGCAAAGACACAACTAACTAATAGAGAAAATGACAGGCAAATTTCACTGATGAGCATACATGCAAAAATATTCAACAAAATCGTAGCAAAGCACATTCAGCAATACAACAAAAAAAATTTATCCATAATGATTAAGTGGATTTATTGATGGCAGGTGAGCCTGATTCAACATATGCAAATCAACAAACACCATTCACCACATAAACAGAAGTAAAAACAAAAACCACATAGGTATCTCAATAGATGCATTTGAGAAAATCCAACATCCCTTTATAATTAAAAAACAACAATAACAACAACTAGGCATTGAAGGAACATTCCTCAAAATAATCAGAGCCAACTATGACAAATTCACAGCCAACATCACACTTAATGGGCAGAGAAGCTGGAAGCATTTCCCTTAAGAACAGGAACAAAACAAAGATGCTCACTCTCATCACCACTACTCAGCATAAGTACTGGAAGTTCTAACCAGATCAATCAGGTGAAAAAAGCAATAAAATACATCCAAATAGGTAAAAAAAAAAAAAAGAAGTTAATTCATATCTCTTCATCTTATTGTATATCTAGAGAATGCTAAAGAATCCCACACACACACACACACACACACACACACACACACACACATATACACACACAAAACCTCCTAGCATTCATAAACAATTTTAGTAAAGTCTTGAGACACAAAATTGGCTTTTAAAAATCAGTGGCAACTATATGCACCAGTACCATTCAAGTTGAGAATCAAATCAGTATAATAACCTCGTACAATAGCCATCATAAACATAAAATACTTAGAAATACATCTAACCATAGAGACAAACGATCTCTACAAGAACTACAGAACACTACTGAAAGAAATTAAAGACCACACAAAAAATGGAAAAGCATTCTATGCTCACGAATCAGAATAATCAACCTTATCAGGATGCCCATACTACCTAAAGCACTCTACAATTCAATGCAATTCCTATCAAATAGCCAGCATCATTATTCACAGATCTAGGAGGGGAAAAAAGATACTGAAATGTATATGGAAGCAAAAAAGAGCCCAAATAGTCAAAACATTTCAAAGAAAAAAAGAGCAAAGCTAGAGGCATCACATTACCAGATTTCAAACTTTACTGCAAGGCAGCAATAACCGTAACAGTATGGTACTGGTACAAAAATAGACACATAGACTAATGAAATAAAGCTGAGAATCCAGTACTAAAACTGCTAGAAGGTAATGCCACTTTTAACATTCATTTGTTTTTTTCTCATTGTCATCTACAAAATTTCCGAACATGCCAGTACAGTCATACTTCATTTTATTGTGCTTCATTGGTTGTACTTTTCAGATAATGTGTTTTTTACAGAATAATGTTTGTGGCAACCCTGTGTCCAGCAAGTCTACTGGTACCATTTTTCGAGCAGCATTCACTTACTTCCCGCCTTCGGGTCATATTTTGGTAGCTCTCACAGTATTTTAAACTTTTTCATTATTGTTGTATCTGTTATGGTGATGGGTGATCAGTGACGTTTGATGCTATTATTGCAAATGCTTTTGGTGTTATGAACCAAACCCATATTGGATGGCAAACTAAATTGAAAAATTCTGTCTGTGTTCTGACTGCTCCACTGAATGACCATTCCCTCATCTCTATCCCTCTCTTCAGACCTTCCTATTTCCTGACACACAATAATATTGAAATGAAGCCAATTAATAGCCTTATAATGACCTTTAAGTGTTCAAATGAAAAAAAAAGAGTTGCACATGTCTCACTTAAAACCAAAAGCTAGAAATGATTAAGCTTAGGGAGAAGACATGTCCATTTCCAAGACAGGTTGAAAGCTAGGCTGATTGTACCAAGCAGTTATCCAAGTTGTGAATGCAAAGGAAACATTCTTGATGGAAATGAAAAGTGTTGGACAGTGAGTTAACACATTTAAGAAAATGAAATAGCCTTATTGCTAATGTGGATACATTTTTAGTTGTCTGGATAGAAGATCAAACCAGCCCCAACATTCCCTTAAACCAAACCCTAATCCAGAGCAAGATTTTAATTATTTTCAATGTATAATGACTGAGAGGTGAAAAAGCTGCAGAAGAAAAGTTGGAAGCTAGCAAAATTTGGTTCACGAGGTTTAAGGAAATAGGCCATTCCCGTAACATGAAAGTGCAAGATGAAGCAGCAAGTGCTGTTGCAAAAGCTGTAGCAAGTTATCCAGAAGATCTAGCTAAGATCATTGTTGAAGATGGCTGCACTAAACAACAGATTTTTCAGTGTAGATAACATAGTCTTTTACTGGCAGAAGATGAGTAAGACTTTCATAGCTAGAGAGGAG
The DNA here is from genome assembly GCF_000164805.1 of Carlito syrichta. NCBI lineage: Eukaryota > Metazoa > Chordata > Mammalia > Primates > Tarsiidae > Carlito > Carlito syrichta. The sequence continues at coordinate 467,137 of NW_007245861.1, read as the reverse complement.
AAGTCAATGCCTGGCTTCAAAGCTTCAAAGGACTGGTTGACTTTCTTGTTATGGGACACTGCACTGGTGACTTTCAGCTAAATCCAATGCTCATTTACCATTCAGAAAATACAAGAACCCCTAAGAAACAAGAAAGGAGATGGAGATAAATTCTAGTCTCTCTCCCTTCAACTCAAGTGCATAGAGGAACTTGAACAACAGACACATGGAATGATAATGAAAGATTTTTTTGTTTGTTTGTTTTCACTAGTTCAAAGCTTACTGTAAATTTTTAAATGTTCTCTAAGTATCTACAGATATATCTTAAAGATATTGTATGTTTCAGACTACTGCATTGGAAGAAATATGACAATGCAGTGAGTCACATGTGCGCAATAGACTTTTGTCTAAAAAAATCCAACGTGCATACCTTAATTTAAAAAACACCTACTGCTAAAAGTTGCTGTTATTTAAGTTCCTCTATGCATTTGAGTTGAAGAGAGAGACTACAATTTATCTCCATCTTTTCTTGTTACCACCCACTAGTGACTTAAATAGCATTTGGATTGCTTTCTCTTATTTCAGTGATTTTCCACGTGATGATGCTGGACTTTGAAAGCAAGGCATTTTATTCCTTCCCACCCAACACCATTCCCCTAAGTTCTTGCCATTATGTTAGATCTACTATACCTGTGCTCTATAAATTAAACAACAAAGCCTGGATGACAGCACATCTGGTCACAACATGGTTTACTAAATATTTTAAGTCTACTATTGAGATCTACTTCTCAGAAAAAAAGATTTCTTTCAAAATAAGACTGCTTACTGACGACGTACTGGATCACTCAAAAGCTCTGATAGAGATGTACAAGGAGATGAATGCTGTCTCCATGGCCGCTAAAACAACATCCATGGATCAAGCAACAATTTTTACTTTCAAGTCATTTATTTGTTTAATTATTTATTTTTGTTTCTTGAATTAGGATTTCACTCTGTCACCCACGCTGGAGTGCCGTGGCACAACCATGACTCACTGCTGCCTCAACTTCGTGGACTCAAGTGACTTTCCTACCTCAACCTCCTAAGCTGATCACCATGCCTAGCTATTTTTTTTTCTCTTTTGTAGAAACGAGGTCTCACTATGTTGCTCAGGCTGGTCTCAAACTCCTGGACTCAAGCGATCCTCCCACTTTGGCCTCCCGACGTGCTGATATTAGAGGCATGAGTGTCTGCACTTGGTTCAAGACATTATTTAATAAATAAATTTTGTAAAGCTATAGCTGCCACAGATATTTATTTTTTAACGAATCTGGGCAAATTAAATTAAACACTTTCTGGAAAGTCTTCTCCACTCTAGATGCCATGAAAAACATTTGTGATTTATGAAAGAAGTTAAAATAGCAACATGAATAGGAATTTAGAAGTTGATTCCAACCTTCATGATGATTTTGAGAGGTTTATGATTTCAGTAGAGAAAGTAACAGCAGATGTGGTAGAAATGGCAAGAAAACTAGAATTAGGAGTGAAGAGCATTACAGTGTGACTGAATTGCTACAATCTCATGATTAAACTTGAGTAGATGAGGAACTACTTAGAGATGAGCAAAGAAGTGGTTTCTTAAGATGGAATTGACTCTGTGAAGATGCTGTAAACACTGTTGAAATGACAACAACAGTTTTAGAGTATTATATAAACTTTGATAACACAGGCACAGTTTGGGAGGGTTGACTTCAGTTTTGAAAGTTATACTGTGGCTAAAATGCTATCAAACAGCACACAATGAAGAGAAATATTTTGTGCAAGAAAGAGTTAATAGGTAGAGCAAACTTCATCATTGTTTTATTTTAAGAAATGTTCACAGTCATCCTTACCTTCAGCAACAACCTCCCTGATCAGTGAGCAGTCATCAACATTGAGAAAAGACCCTACACTATCAAAAATATTAAGACCCACTGAAAGCTCAGAAGATTATTAGTAATTTTTAGCAGTAAAGTGTTTTATAAATTAAGATATGCATGTTGGCTTTTTTTAGACAAAAGTCTACTGCACACCTGTGACTCATTGTATTGTGATACCTGCTCTAATGCGGTAGTCTGAAACCCACAATATCTTTGAGGTGTATTTATAGATACTTAGAGAAAATTTAAAATTTTATAATGTTTTAAACTAGTGATGACATCAAAATTATCATTCATTATTATCCCATGCATCTGTTATTCAATTTCCTCTATGCACTTGAGTTGAAGGGAGAGAGAGTCTAGGATAGATCTCCATCTCCTTTCTTGTTACCACTCACTGGTGACTTGAGTAGCATTTGAATTGCTTTCTGTTATTTCTGTTGTTTTCCATGTGATGGTGCTGGAATTTGAAAGCAAGGCATTTTATTTCTTCCTACACAGCACCATTCCCCTGAGTTTCTTTCCATTTCTTTGCATGAGCAAAACCAATAATGATTTAATGAGTTTTTTTCATTGCCAAGTTTGTGTGAAGTTTATGCAAACATTGTCTTCCTCAATTGTACAAATACCCTATGAGGCTCTTGAAGATTATATGACATGCCCCCAAGTCACTCAACTAGTAAGAGAATGCTTCAAACTTCACAACCAGGTATCTCTGACCCTAAATGACTATGCTCTCTACTATTCCGAGAGTTCTCATATAAGTATTAGTTTCATCAGGGATGAAGAAAAAATATTATTTGAAACAACTGTGTTATTTTCTCATACTTGTGAAGGTAATTACTGCCAGTATCATAAATTCTTGAAGAATAACATAGTACACACTGGAGTATTCCTTTCAGTTTTATGTCATGTATTGAGATAGTATAATTTAAGAATAACAACTGAGTAGATATAATTTAACACTGAAAGGAATAGCGACAAGAGGGGGAATGAGAGAAGGGAATAATACAGAGTTTAATATTTTTACATACCACTTTTCTACTGAGCACCATAAAAATGTATGATTATGGCATTAGAAAAAGTTAAATTTTTATCTAAAAACTTTAAAGACAAGGAGTAAAAATTACCTCTGTATAATTGACTAATAGCCAATGTTTAACTCATTACTAATATAATAATTTTTCTCAAGTGCTATACATTATATAATAATTTGACAAATTATGTTTTGTGTAAAGAAATACATTTCATTGAAGATCTTTCCTTAAACTGGATTATTTTGAAGATGCATTTTCTACTCTAGAGCCATTTCAGGATTTTATTTAAACTTTGTAAATTAGGGGAAAACCTTTTAAAATATTTTGACTGTTGAAATGATATTTTGTAGGAAGACAGGCATATTATTATATTCAAAATTATTATCTGAAGAGATGTAAAATAAGATACATTTGGAACATTGATAGAAAGCTGACATCTAGAAAAATAAGTGCATGCAATCAGTTTTTTGTGATAAATGACAACATTTCTATACACCAAAGCCATTCATTGAAGAAAAGTAAATTGTTTCTAAATAGATATTGATTAAAGTGGGAAGCAAAAAACTGACACTTCAATAAAGGTCAGAATGAAACTATTATAGAAAATAGTAGACATGTCATGGAGACAAGATAGACAGATGGGAAACATAATGCAATATAGATGGAATACCATGAAGCAGAAAAATGAAATGTTGAAAACATATGTAATGATTAAAAATAGGAAAATCTGTAATAAAGTAAAGACAAATTCTGTGACAATGTGTTTTACAGAAAGGTGCTAGTGGGTTTTAGCCAGATTGAATATAGACAAACCCATCAGAGAGTATATGGGATTAATTAATTTGTCCAAACAGAGCTGAGGATGAGTGGAATCACACTTGTGGATCATGATGTTCGGAACTGCCAGGTTCCTCTGTGGTAGAGAAACTGTTCCCAAACAGTATATTGGAGAGAACATGGACTTCCAAAGAGAATGCTTAAGGGAACTCTATGTAGAGGTGTGAAAAGCAAATTTTTTGGTCTATGATTCTTCGTTGTTAAATGTGTATGTCCAACTGAAGTTAATACAATTTAAAATCCCTGCTTTTAGGTTATTGTTTTATTAACCCATAGTCACTAAGAATTAACAAAATTTTATTATATTCTCGTAATACTATCTTACGCCAAAATTTTTTTCCCCAACTACTCCAAGGTATTTCCCATCAATAAAAACAAATAAAATATTTACAGAACTTCTTCACATCTTTTTTCTTAATAACAAACTAATTTTTGTGAAGTAGTGAACCCCAATTTTCATGGCCTCTTCTCTAGACTCCTTCCTTTCATGGATTTGACTTGTCTAAGTTCGGTTTGCCCACTGGGAATTCAGGATTTTGGCCTGTGGTCAATGCATGTGCTTTGAATTCCCGTACTCTTTAGAAATTATATGTTCCAAAAGAGAGAGAGAGAGAGGAAAACAAAAAAAATCTCCTTTTTATATTCAATAAACAAAAATTTTATTAAATTGTTTTAAACAAGAAAATGTTGTAAAGGTATTTCTTTAAGCTGTAAATAGTTACACCAATATAAGATTTTTCATAATAAATATTTTTGCACTAGAAAGCAGCTATAATTCCACACAAGCCTGGATGACATAATAAAGAAATTTTGTAACCAGGCACAGGGGCTCATGCCGGTAATCCCAGCACTTTGGGAGGTCGAGGCAAGAGGACTGCCTGAGCCCACGGATTTGAGACCAGCCTGAGCAACATGGTGAGATCTCTTCTCTACAGTAAATCAAAAACTTTAGCTGGGCATAGTGACGTGTGCCTGTAGTTCCAGCCTCTTGGAAGACTGAAGCAGAAGGATTGCCTAAGCCTGGCAGGTCAAGGCTGTGGCGGTCCTGAGTGTCCACTGCACCCCAGACTGGGAGATAGTGAGACTCTAACACCAAAAAAAAAAAAAAAAAAAGAAAGAAAAGAAAAAAATTCTGTGCTATGAAATCTGAACTGAGGTTCAATTCTATGTGGACTTGAATAAACAACTGTGACACTCTTAGCTTTAGTTTTATCTTCTGTAAAATATAGAAAATTGTGAAGATGTCAAACAATGTGTGAAAATCTTCCAGTATATAAGAACTAAAAAATTGTCACATTGAAACTAAATTGAGAAATCCCCACAATTAGAAACTTAGTCATCACCTTTTCCCCGAACTTTTCCAAACAGCCATTTCCATATTATAAATTCATGTAAATTTTACTTTTTTATTAATATATAATTACTATGAAGCCTGTAAAATAGTAATTATTGACTACTTTTGATAGATAGAGAAGTAGAACTCTTAGAGATGTTGAGGCAATACTAAGTTCATATAAAATGTGACTGAAAATTATGTTTGTAATTCCCCCAATACTTGTTCATATTACTTTCTGAAGATAATATTTTAAACAGTTTCACAGCAACATGGATGCAGCCAGAAATAATTATACTAAGTGAACCATCACAGAAGCAAAGAACTGAATACTGAATGTTCTCACTCTTAAGTGATCAGCAGACACCAGACATTGCCATGGGAGAGAGAAAGGGAGGAAAGGTAGGAGGGAGGAGGGGTCACGTAGAAACACACTGGGTATCTGGTTCACCATAATGGGGAGAGAAGGCCAGTTAGAAGCCCAAACTTCACCCGCAGCTAATAAATCTACTCTACAACTCTAAAATTAAAAAAGAAAATAAATTAAGGACATTTAGTTTACTAAGTACATTTTGAATGATGAGCAAAATCTTTAATAATTTGACTAAAAATTTGAATTATTAAAGTATATCTCACTTTTTCAATATTAATTGTTCATAAATTACTTAATTTCTCAAAAATAATGAACATCTGGAACACGCTTATGCCACCAGCTCAGACCCATTTTAAGGTTACTTTTAGACATGATTTTAATAAAATAAAACTGTTTAAATAAAGAAAATAAATAATCGAATATATTTGGTGTATTTGGAAGAGCCGTTTTATGAACATAGAGGTTATCTCACTAAGAACAATGGTAGAAAATGTATTTGGTGCGTTCATGTCCCAGAAGAAACTATACACTGAAACTGAAAAAAAATTAAGAATTAAGACAGCTACCCATGCCATCTATCTCTTTTTCTATGGACTGATATGGTTTTTTAATCTCTTTTTTCTATTTTCCACATACTTACTTGGAAATTGAACTGGTACACAGTAAGCACAATATAAGTGTTTTCTAAAATAAAAATCAATACTTGTTAATTGTGCATTTTCCTTTAGTGGATAAAGAGGCATAGAATACAAGTTTCATTTTGAAATATCAAAATATACCAACCTAAAAAGAAATCTAATTGGCCCAGTTTGTCAGGTGTCCACTCCTAGATAACTATGCTGTAATTTCAAGAATCACACATATAGACGCATGCAGCAGTTCTCTAAGAAAGTTCTTTCTTTGGACTGGTACCTTAAGAGATGTTTAGGAAAGTTTTGAGACCTTTCTATCTATACTATCAGTACTGTGAGACATGCAAAAGTAGAAAACAATAGGAAGGAAACAAATGCAGTGAGTCTCTCTCTCTCTCTCACTTTCTCTCTCTCTCTCACACACACACACACATACACACACACACACACATACATACACACACATTTTTTAGTAGTGTTATACAGCAAAGATACCTTTCCTTACGTAAATTGTATCTATAATATTGAGAACAAAGAGCTAGCATTAACTAACAGAAAACAGAAGTGAAAATCTGTTACTTCAGTTGTATAAACATTATTCAGTTTGTAGTGATATCAGTAGAAATTCATAATTGTGTAAAACTGTGTGTGTGAATTTCTTTGGGTCATGATCCTTCTCTTACTACTTAAAGCGCTCAATACAAATTACTTTCCCCTTTCTTTCTTCCTTCCTTCCTTGATCCCTCCCTCCCGCTCCCTCTATTTCTCCTCCTCCTTCTTCTCCTCTCTCTTTCTCATTGTTTTTCAGCATAAACAGTTCTTCAATACCCTCTCCTGCCTCCCCCTCCCTTTTTTTCTTATCTAGATATTAATTATTTCTCAGGATCTGACCTGAAAGTCACTTTGGTATTTTTAGCAATGGCTTTTTCTGGCCCCATAAATTTATTTTGGATATTTGAATGTTTTCTGTATTATATAAAAACTGTGTTCATGATTTAACTTTGTATTATGCCTTTTAATGAGAAGTTAATACATATTTCAGAGACTGTAACCTTGCAGAACTCAGGAAATATTTGTTGCATTCATGAATCAATGAATCTGGAGGGAATATTTCATTTGCAATTGAATGTAACAAATTCCAGGAAAAATAGCAGTTTGTGTTACCAAAAACTGGGCATTTGTGTTAATCTATATAAAATCAATCAACTGAAAAAAACAAAAACAAACAAACAAAAAAAAACCAGTGTTATCTCAGCATTTTGGAAGGCCTAGGTAAGAGGATTGCCTGAGCCAACAGGATTGAAAACAGCCTGGGTAACTTGGTGAGACCTCATCTCAACAATAAAAATCTAAAAACTTAGCCAGGCAGGGTGGCACTTGCCTGTAGTTCCAGCTACTTAGAAGGCTGAGGTGGGAGGATCGCCTGAGCCCAACAGATAGAGGCTGCAGTGGCCATGATGGTGCCATTGTCTTCCAGCCTGGTTGACAAAGTGAGACTCCTATTCAAAAATAAATAAATGAATAAATGGCAAAAGATATGAATAGACATCTCTCAAAAGAAGACATACGAGCGGGCAACAGATACTTGAAAAAATTTTCAGCCTCACTAATCATTAAAGAAATGAAAACTAAAACCACACTAGATACCACCTAACTCTAGTCAGGATGGCAATCATCAATAACTCAAAAAACAATCGATGCTGGTGAGGACAGGGGAAACGGAATGCTTCTACACGGTTGGTTGGAATGTAAACTAGTAAAGCCTCTGTGGAAAACAGTGTGGTTATTCCTAAAAGATCTGAAAATTGACCTTCCATACAATCCAGTCTCCTTACTGGGAATAAACTTTGAGGAACTCTATGAAAAAGATACATGCACACATGTTTATTACAGCTTTATTCACAATAGCCAAAACATGGAACCAACATTGCAGCCCATCAAAAGTGAACTGGATAAAAAAATGTAGTACTTATACACAATGGAATATTATGCAGTCATAAGAAAGGACAAAATTATAAAGTTCACAGCAGCTTGGATGGATTTAGAGTCTGTAACATTCAGTGATCTATCACAGAAACAAAGAACTGAGTACCAAATGTTTTCACTCATAAGCAGACCATAATCAATTAGTGAGACTCCAACGAAAAACAAAACAAAACAAAACAAAATAGTGTTGATACTAATAAACAACCAATGAGTCATCGAGCTCTTTCATGTGCCAGACACAAAATGCTAAAAATTGTGTAACCTCATTTACTTACTACATCATTTAAAACAATAACCTTTTTTTTTTTTGGTAATTTTTAGTTCTCTCTCTTTTACTTTGTACCAGAAGAAAGACAGATATGCTAGATTAAGGAAAAATTTGGATAACAGTCACTTCACTGTATTCAAAAAATCTCTACTCTTTGTCAATTGGCAAGGTTTTGCAATTAGGTCAGGCTCATTATGCCTCCTTTTTTGGAATCATTTATTTCTCAGGAGACTCATTTTCCTTTGGAAAAATAGACTTGAATCCAGTCACCCAACAGTTTTCTAGATATTGAGATATGGTTGAACAACAGCAATGGAAAGAAGTTGAACATTTTTGTTCATTTATTTGTGTGTTACATATTTGTTTGCTTCTCCTTTTGTAGTTCTCCAGAGTCCTTAAACAGATAACAAGTCACGTCATCATATTCTCCAAATATATCCAGGCATGCAAAAATCCCATAAATAAATTGAGGTTCCAGAATATTAGTAAATTTTTATTCCCTACTAAGGAATGAAAAATAACTCAATGAAAGCTGAAGTCACTGTTATAAACATATGAGAACCCAATCATAAATTAAAAGAGAATGATCAAAAAGAAGCAAAAAAAAAAAAAGAAAAAGAAAAATTCAGAAAAAAATAAAAGGAGAATGAAGCAAATAAACAAACCGAACATTTATTTGTTAACATTGTTTTTTTGAGTTGGAGCCTCACTGCCGTTGCCCAGCCTGGAGTCGTAGTGGCATGCTCACAGCCACACCAACGTCGACCTGCTAGCCTCCAGTGATCCTTCTGCCCCAACCGTCCAAGTAGCTGGGACTACAGGCACGCGCTACCATGCCCAGCTAATTTTTTGATTTATTGTAGAGATGAGGTATCGCCAAGGTGCCCAGGCTGTTCTCAAACCTGTGGGCTCAGGCAGTTCCCTCACTTCAGCCTCCCAAAGTGCTGGGATTACAGCTTGAACCACTGTCCCCAGTCTGTTAACATTTTAAACGCAAATGTCACATTGTATTCTTCTTGTTGCCTACACACTATACACTATTGCACTGTGTCAGGCATATAACTTAGGACTCAATACATTTTCAGTGACTAACAGGGAAAGTTAACATATTTATGCATTTGTTTACTTAGTGTGATGGTTAATTTTCAGAGTCAACTTGTCTAGATCAAGGAATACTGTGATAGGTGCATAGGTGTTCTTGTCTTCCTTCATTCCCAAGTTTAAGATTGCATTTTGAATCTGCAAGTTGTTACATATAGTCTGCACATTTGAATGGTGTGGCCTGTATAAAATGCTGACTGGGATGTTAAAGGAATTGCATTCTACTCTGCTCTGGTTTCTTTTATTCTGCCTGACATGTAGCCACTCATATCGTCTACTATGACTGGAAACCCTGCTGGCTACCAGAATTCACATGGTTGCATGATGTTGGAAAAACTGAGGTTCTCTTTATTTTCACACAAAGATAGTCATTCATTGTGAAAGACTAACAACAGACAAGATATTGGAGTCTTAAGAGCCATTTTGAAAGGACAATTAAATATATTTCTTGAATTAGCCTCCATGACAAAAGATACAATTCATCCTTCTAGATGTGAGACTTGAGGGGTCATAGGGGAGGAATTTGGCATGATCAAAAAAAGATTACTCTAAAAATTTTTATTTTATTGTAACTGCTTTGTCTCTTGGCAACATTAAATAATTATTATAAAAGCTTATCCTCTCTATTACTTTTTATAACAACAGCAGAACAGTAGAAGAATGCACAGTAAAAACACATGAGTAGCTGGAGGCTTGGCCTTTAAGCATGTAAAATCAAATAAATTGTTGACCCTCACAAACAATTTATTTGACTTTCATAAGAGTTAATGTAAATATAAAATCTGTTATTATAGTATTATTCTTAAAATCTGTAATATTCTAATAATAGGACTTAACATGGACAAATGGTAAGGGTCACAACAGTATAATTTTGTACTGATTTTATGACCAATCCTGAATTTGAATCCTAAGTTATTCATACATACATATATGTGTGTTTATCAAAATATCTTTTTATTTTCTTATGCCATTAGAACATGGAAGTTTTTAAAATATCAGAGAGAGAGCAATCACCTCAGGGCCCGTCCTGCTCTGGGAGCTTTTCTGTCCTCTCAATAAATCCTACTTTCTCAAAAAATAAATTAATTAAATAAAATATCAGAAAGAGAATCACTTTTTCTTGCACAACTTAATTATAGAGCTAAATAGATAAGAAGCAAATATATCTCAGCTCCTCATAAATATTGTTATCCTTTACCCTGTATCAGTGTCTAATATGAGAAGTAATTGACTGGTGTATTAAGTAATTGGAATACCAGTTCACATACATTATGTTAATTTCTCCTCAACTTATTATGTCATCCATTAGATGACTTATTTGGCTTTTCTACTAATAATCATTCGATTCAATCTTTTTGAAATGTTATAGACTTCTAATTTATTAAGAATACTCGCTAGCTTTTAAGTACTTAATATCTGCCTAGTAGAGTAAGTCTTCTACATGCAAACGAATTCTGATTCAAGAAAGAGTTTATAAGTCCAATTTGTTCATAAGTCCAGCAAATTTGGCATAGATACCCAACACACACAGTTGGCTATATAGTATTGTACTGTAATCAGTTTAGTATACCTTCCACAAAACTGATACGTTAAAAAAAACAAACAAAAAATAAAGAAAACGTGTTTAATCTTACAATTCAGTACCTTGAAAGGTACAATAGTACAGTACAGTTCAACAACTGGCATGCAGGAGCTGGCACTGAATGAACAGGTAAAAAGAGTTACTGACTGAAAGAAGAGAGGGTGAGGGAGATGGTAGAGCATAAGGATCATTAGCATTAGGACATGGAGGGCTAATTGCAATTGTACCTACCCTTGACACTGATGGCACAGGTTCTGGTTCCTTGCTGGATTCTATTTTATCGATCCTCTTGGAAAAACAGCACAGGATTGAAATTGAATGTCTGCTGTACCCTTTGTGTACTGTTCTACATTCAGGCCCTTTGTCTCAAAAACTAACAGTGCCTCCCCAAATAAAGAAAATCCTTTTGCCACTTCCTGCACGGTGAATCTCTTCAGTTCTTCAGTTACTTCTTCCTCTTGTCTCTCTTTGTCCTTTCTTTGGGCCTCCAATGCGAGTAGGTCCTCATTAGTAAGTCTCTTGTGTTGCACAGCAAGGAGTTCAATGAAGTTATCCTCGGACAGACCTAGCTTCAGCTTATCATTGCAGGTTACCAAGTTGATGAAGACCTCTTTGGACTCCTCATCAACCTTCTCCATGGAAATTGTGAACAAAGTGTGGGCAAAGGTTCTTCCAAAGCCCATTCACGGTGACAGCTGTAACCTCACAGCAAGCAAAGTCAATGTTTTCTATGATCTTGTAGATGTTATAGTTCTTCCAAAATTGTCACAGGTACTGTTCATGATTTGTCACTCACCTTTAATGCTTGATGGAAAGAATGTTGAATGCAATGTCCTTCTCCAAACAGCATTTCTCTACCTCCAGGATGAAGGGGTAGAGAAGCCAGTCCTGGAAAATCACCCGTGTAACCCAAACTTTGTGGTTGAAGAGAGCCCTGGCTACATTTTTAAGAGCTCTTAGGTTCTCTGAATGAGAAACTAAAACAGGCTTCAATTTCATACTACTGGAAGCATTGCAATCAAACAACAAAGTTAACCTAAACTTTGCTGCTTTAAGGGCTGGCATCACCTTTCCTCTTTACTGATATAACGTTGGTCTGGCCTCATCTTCCAGTACAGTTTTGTCTCATCCACATTAAAAACCTGCTCAGGTTAATATGTGCCTTCATCAATAATTTCTCAAAGCATTTTAACACGATCTCAGGTACATGCTCTCAATCTCTGCCACTTACTTTCACATTGTGAAGGTGGGCTCTAGCCTTGAACCTATGAAACTAGCCATGGCAGCATGAAAAGATGTGCCCACTGATTCTTCACCATGTTTTTTCTTCAAGTCTTCATAAAGGCCTTCAGTTTTCTCTTGAATCAAATTAAGCTGAGCGGGACGCAACGCTGATGCTGATCCTGCATTTACACACTGAGAAGTTTCTCCATATCCTCCATCACTTTTCCACACTTCTTCAATATTAGTGTCTACATCTTCAGTACAGCAGACATCACATGTTCCATGATCTTGTACTTATTCTTTAGAATTGTGCTGATGGTTGAATTATTAATTTATAAAAAGGAGTGGCACCTACTATTTTTGGGTGGGTGGGGCTCATTCCCTTCGTTTGATTGTTTTCAATTTATTTCCATTGTTATTGCTTGGTGCTTCTTAGAAGTAACAGTTACATCACCCTGCTTTTACACTTACTTCCAGGCATCATAGGCTTGAAATAAAGATACTGTACTACTCTAATCTATACAGTAGTGTACAGTAAAGTACACAAAAGTACAACCACTTATAGAGAGTACACATATGTGACGATGTATACCAGACACGTGAACTAACTTTTGTAATTGAACATATCAATGCACATTTGCATCTCTGAAATTTCACAACTTGAAGTTTCCTATGTAGAAGACTTACTGTGTATGGTTAAATTTGATTATTTTATTGCTCAATATCCAAAAAGACTTAGTATGCATGTCTTATAATCTCTATTTTTTAGGATGAAGTAGACGAGCAAAAAGAGGTTAAGATTGTCCAATATCTCACTACCAAGAAATGTAGAACCAGAATATGAAGGCAGCAAATGGTTGGCAGTCAGTCATGACACTGTGTAACGTCCTATTTCAGCTATGGTAAATTATCTTACTGAATATTTTATAATGTTATATATAAAAGTACCATCATTATTCCTTAGTGATATTTTACTGTTCCTTTGTGAAGAACTTCACACTTTTTTGTATGAATCAAAAGCAGGATAAAAAAATCACCTTCGAATCTATGGTAAACGTGATGGTATAATTTGTGTGTGCGCATGTGTTTCTTTTCTTTATACATATTATGTTATTTTTTCTATCATTCAACTGTTGGAAATAACTCAAATACATAATTTTATTAATCATTAGAGAGCTAATGTTTAGGATGAAAATAGAGTCTTATTTAAAGTATTATTCTGGGCACACACAAAAAAACAAGCATTTTAAAAATCACTTGTGAGCCGGGCTCGGTGGTTCAGCCTGTAATCCTGCACTTTGGGAGGCTGAGGTGAATGGATTGCCTGAGCCTGTGGGTTCAAGATCTGCCTGGGCAATTTGGTGAGACCTCATCTCTACAATAAATCAAAAATTAGCTGGGTGTGGTAGTGCGCGCCTGTAGTTCCAGTTACTTGGAAGGCTGAGGCAGAAGGATCGCTGGAGCCCAGCAGGTCGAGGCTGAGTTGACTGGGAGCAGCCACTGCACTCTAGTCTGGGCGACTCCAATTCAAAAAAAAAATCACTTGTGAATCTACGGTAAATGTGATTGCATCATTTTTTTCTTCTACATATATATACATTACTTTTCAAATTATGCATTTTATCTCATTAAAATTACTAAGTGGGTACACTGTACACTGTACAGATACGGGATACCTTAAAAGCCCTGACTTTTAATAATAATCTATGCATGCAACAAAATTATACATGTGCTACACACATTTATATGAATTTTTAAAAATTTAGGAAGTTCTACAGCATAAATATCTACATATTAATTGATACATAATATTTGATCTCTTGCTTTTAAAAAATAAAAATAAATTTTTATTTTAAAATATTATTATTATTACTATTTTAATATTATTATTTTTGTTGGGGTCTCACTCTGTTACCCAGGCTGGAGTGCAGTGGCATGATCATGGCTCACTGCAGCCTCAATCTCCTTAGCTCAAGCAATCCTCTTTCTCAAATTTCCCAGTGGCTAGGACTACAGGTGCACACCATCATGCCCCAGCTAATGTTTTAGTGTTCTTTGTAGCGACAAGGTTTTGCTATGTTGCCTAGGCTATTCTTGAACTTCTGGGCTCAAGCAAATCTCTTACCTCAGCCTCCCAAAGTGCCAAGATTACCAGCATGAGCCACCATGCCCAGCCTTAAAATATAATTTTAATGTTTTGCAAATGCAGTGTTCTATATGGACTAATAGATTAAATTTGCATTTAACACAGAGAAAGAAATGTTTGTCTATCTTTTTCACGGATGTGAATGCCAAAAATACCTGGCATATAAGCCATGTAATAAGTAAATATCAAATAAATACATGAGTGAATTAATTAATTTAATCTCAACCCCGGATTTGATCAGTTTGGCACCTTTCAATGTATTAATATTAAAAATTCAATCTGATAACTACAGCTTATTTATTAGACACAAATATGATTGCTTTCTTAGGATCAATCCCTAGTATCAGGATTACTAGTTCAAGATGTGAAGGCATAATTTTATGGCTTTTGAGTTTTTCCAGTTTTTCTTCATTTGAGAATTTAAAAATATGAAGAGAGATACTCATTCATTTTCTTGTCTATGCAGCCTGGCACTGAAATTGTTGATAATGAGGGAAACTTGTGTTTACATTTCTGTAACTTTTTGTTTTTAGAAGAAATACTTCAGCAATTTTACTAAACTAAAATTTGATGCTTATCAAACTATTTTACAATCTGGGAAGCATATCCCCCTCATTTAAAAAAATCCTCTCTCTATCTTATTATCTTCATCCAATTTTTTTCTTTAAGTCTTATTTTCCCATATCAAGGTATTTCATGATACACTGATTTCTCCAACACTTGCTCTCCCTTTCTTTCTCACTCTATCTATCGTCTATCTATATTTCTATAATTTGAGATTTCACGAGTTATCTGAGGGCAGTAATGAGACTAGGAACTGATATTTGCCACCTCCATTGACATCATTTAAGTGAGATATGAAAGCAGAAAAAAAGAGCGCAGGAACAAGCTTTTGATTTCAGCACATTACCCCAGTAAGTATATACAACTACTCCATACTTTTTGGCTAAAGATAAGAACACTTTCTTTCATAATCTTTGAACTACAATGGATATTTTTAGGTGTTATTTTGTTAGGAAGAAACTAGCATCTCATTTTCTTCATGTTTTGATTGCTATTCTAATGAATTTATCTTATATATTTATTGTCCATTTGATTTTCTCCATTTCAAAAACTGCCTTTTGAATTTTTTTCTTAAACTGTTTATCTCAGAATATCTGTCTTAGTTCTCACTGTCTTTATTATTTACCTCTGAGTTTGAGTCATAATTGTGATATAAAAAACTGAGAAGCTGTTTCAAACTGAGAGCTGACACTATTGTATGTCTTTTGTGTTTCTAATCTAATTTTCTAGTTTCACTTAATCTATGGTCCTTTTAGATTGGAGTCTGCAGAGATGAAGAAAGGGAAAGGAGTCTGCACTGTGTGTTCAGTTACTGAGTGGAGTCTGGCCCTGAGTTACTTTGCCAATTAACACTTGGGCCAGCAGATCAGAAAAGACACAGGGCACTATTGAACTTTCCCGGCATCTACTGTTTGAAAAATTATGAAAGATTAAACATTTCATTGTCAAAATTACATTGAGTTTCAAAAAAATTGAAGGCGCCATGAAGAGTATGATATTCTGCTTCCTTCAGAGATCACAATCTCATGTTTATTTTTTATGTTCATTATATGAACACTTTGATAATTTAGGGCTACAATATTGAACTGAAAATCAAGTTCAAGTTGCACTATTGCTGTAGCAACAGGGTCTCACCTGAATTAATGGGAACATTCCCTGTGCATCAATTACCTGGAAAAGAGGTAGGGCATTTAGAATCCCAGCTGGGCTGCATTTAGGTAAACTTATTCTATGAATCTGTACCACAAAGAATCAAGAAAAAAGAAGGCAAGCAAATAGGGCAGAAATTAAGCAAGAAGAACCTTAAAGGATACCTATAAAGTTGTGTCAGCTCTTTGAAGAACCAACAAACTTAATGTATCCCAATAAAAGATGGAGCAGGAGCCTTCAACTCTGAGAGAAAGCTCTCTGGGCTAGTACCATAAACTTGTCCTTTTAAAGCTACTGTCTATATTACTTCATTTTATTTGATTCCTATGTGCTCTTTTAAATTATTCATTACATTATTTATTTATTTATATTTCTAAGCTGCTTATGCTGAGCTAAGATTACATTTGGGTACAAAATTATTTGAAAACCATAAAGTGGCAGTGATGCACTTCTAGGTTGGCTTCATGCTAGAGTACAAGAATCAAAGTGTAAGAACTTCAAAGAGAGGTACTTCCCTGGACTAATAACTGATGTGTCCCCTTCCTACTTTGAGATTCTTCCTCTAGGTTTAAAGGACAGGAAGGCTAATTCTTGCTAAAAAGTGAGGTAAACCTTATTACACACATAGACATGTATAAAGACAGTACAAGGGAACTTTCAGTAGTTACTATAATCTGAATGACAATTTAGTGGAATACTCTTACAATTTCTGAATCAATTGATACCCAGTGGATTTGGTGGGTGTTTTAATTCTATTTCTCTTCAAAAAGTTTCAAGAGGAATTCTACTCTTTTACTAATAATGGTTAAACTAATTGGAGTTTCTTATTCATTTAATATGAGTTTGATATTGAGGACTACACTGTTGCCAATCTGAGTTAGCTCTTAAGCGTATCTTGAATTGCACAGACCAGTCCTGGATCCATCCTATGTGTTGTTTCTATTGGCAAGATATTACAGGTGAGGGAAGTGGGGTAGCACAATGTGGTTAGTACAGTATAGACCATATATAAGTTTGCTGTGCAAAAGGTTGATGGCAAAGGTTGAAGTCTTGTAAATATAAATACTTATGTCTGAGTTCTCTAAGAATCACATGCCAAGCTGAGAATGGAGCTTGGGAGATTTTAGTAGGATGACTGTGAAGGAATATGGAGAGGCTGAAAGAGGCATCAGACCCCACAATGCAAGTCAGGCCCAAAGGCAAGAAGGAAGGAAAGGCTGGTGAAAGTGTGCTAGACTGCCATGAAGTCCAAGAAGGGTTTGGCGGTGGTTGAGGAGTACTTCAAATCAAAGTTTGCTTCCAAAAGATTCCTGTGTATCTCAGGAATGCCTCAGTATCTTGGCCATGCTCAGTCCTTAGCTGGGAGCATCGTGCTGAAAGTTTCCCAGGGCCATGGATTTTAGAGCAAGTTGGGGCCCTTGGCCCATAATACTCCCTGAGGATGCAGATCTGCGAGTAATTTTTTTTTTTTTTTTTTTTTTTTTTT
>NW_007245861.1:440426-449481 GCF_000164805.1 Carlito syrichta | reverse complement strand
CCTTCCAAGGAGCTGGAACTACAGGCGCGCGCTACCACGCCCGGCTAATCTTTTTTTTTTTTTTTTTAAATACTAGAGATGAGGTCTCACTGCCCAGGTGGGTCTCAAACCCGTGGGCTCAGGCAATCAAAGGCGCGGGATTACAGGCTGAGCCACCGAGCCCGGCTGAGAGTAATCTTTTTAAGGGCATCACAATAAAAAGGGAAAGAGGATGAATTAAGAATTTTCACTAAGTATCTACCAAATGCTTATTAAAAATTTCATGTGACTTATTGTACTTAATGTACACAGTAATTGTTAAAGATAAGTATTATGTTCCAATTTTCAAAGTGAAGCATCAGAGGTTTGGAGAAAGTAAAGTAATTGGCCCAAAGCCATAAACTAGTTACTGGGAAATAAATAGGAGTGAAGTTAGATCTGTCTAAACCCCAAACCCATGTTTTTAACTTTTGTAGTTAACTGCTTGAAAGACAATGAGAACAACAAACGGAAGGGGATAAAGAGATAAAAAAGTTATGCAAGAAAAGAAATTCATGTCCATTCCTAGGAGTATTATTACATCCTTTATCTAGCCTAGGTTCCTGGGTAACAAAAACAAAACAAAACAAAATGAGTAAAAGAAAGAAAGCTCATTTTATTTTCTTCCCAAAATAGTGATTTTCTACTCTAAGAGGTTATTTGTGATTTTTTTTTTTTGGTAAAAAGGGATGTACTCTCTCTCCCTCCCCAATCTCCAGCTTAAATTGTAGTTAATGGTAAAACATTTGTGAATGGGCTATGATTTTCTGATCTCATGCCTGAAATGTCAGGATCTCTTATGGTTATATAGTCAAGATGTGGGATGAGATTACAATCATTGGAAGACATGACTGGGATTAAAGAGTTCACTTTCAAAATGGCTCACTTACACAGCTGTTGAAAGAATGTCTCAGTGTCTCATCATGTGAGTCCATAGCATTGTTCAAGTGTCCTCCAAACAAATTTGTCCCAGAATACAAGATGGAAGCTGCAACATCTTTTATGACCTACCTTCAGAAGTCATACCCATGATTTCTGCAATATTTTGTTGTTTATCCATGTCAGGCAAACTCATTGTGAGAGGGACCTATCCAGGTATGTGAATATCAAGAGGCAAAGATCATTGATGGCTATATTAAAGCTGGTTATTTTACATGGCTTAGTGTAAATAGTATAAGAAGACTATATAGTTTGTATCATACAGTCATAGACATTTCCATTTTGAAACTACTGGATAGAAATCATAAACTGGCATCCAGAGAAGCACAGTAACGTTTAAACAAGCAATATCCAATGAATATATCTACAATAATAGGAAGCTCCTATGCTTAACTAGCCTTGAGGATTCAGAGTGTACAAGATGATAATATTTTCCATGTGCTAAAATGAGAACTGGGACCGACAATAAAAGAGACTGTCTGGTGATACTGCCTTTACTACCAAATTTATTATGTCAATAATGAGCAAACCAAAACAATGTACTGCACACAAGAAATAAAAGACTCCCAAAGAACTGATCTAACTGACTTAAAGAAACAAAAAGTCTTCCAACAACATTTACCATTCTCCTACCTGTGCCTCAGGCTTATGTGAGTAATATAGGTATTCATCATTAAATACAGACAGAGGAAATCTGGACAATCTGTTCTCAAATAAATTTACTTCCCTCTAGAAAACTTATGAGATTATATGAAGGTGTAATTTAGCTACCTAGAAGTAAATAAATATTTTTAAAACAGAATAATTTTGCATGGGGAGCTTATGTCAAAGCACAATAAGAAATTTTGATATTAATAAAATAAAAAGTTAAAAAATATTTACTTTCCAGTAATGACATGGAACAGTATTGTTCAAACTTGAGTAATAGAAAAAAAATCTACTTGAATAGGCAAAATTATTTTTGATGAATTTCTGAACCCTGACTTAATTAATAATACAATATCATTTAAATATGCAAAATAACAAAATTAGATGTAAATGCCTAGCTTATATAAAATGATAAAATGGCAGCATTTTATAATAAGACAAAAGTACTCAAACAATAGTATTTAAATTAAGAATGTCTAATGTTTACAAATGGAATTGTTTATGAAATAAATATTGTGTGGTATACCATAGCACTGGCTTCTTTAAATTCAGCATTTCTCTCCAACAATGTACTATTTAAGATAACTTAAATCTCTTATGACTTCATGTATACAGGTTACTGAAATGGCCATTGTAAAGTGCTGATGTAGACAATCCAACTTCATATACAAATATGTACAGAAAAATTCAGCATGCAATGAATATGTCTTTATGTATTGATTGAGATTAGCACTAAAATTAAAACATAAAATTGGGAAAACAAAGTAATCTCTTTGATCCCCAAATATATCTTTGGGGAAAATGGAACAAAAGGAGAACAAACACCTGTTTCTTTTGTTTGAATGAAACTGAGGGTGGGAGTATATAACTATTAGCAAAACTATTAGCAAAATGTTATTGTGAACATTAGAATGAAATATCTGACATAAGAAAGTATTGTGCATGAAAAATACTTTCAAAGGAAGGCATCAGAGGTATGTAGAAGTGAAGTAATTGGCCCAAAGCCATAAACTAGTTATTGAGAAAGGTTTTATAGTGCCTGTACCAGATAAATTTCAGCAACTAGAGCCCCAGTACTGAAATCTAGTTTTTTGTGTCTTTCTTTTGTGGGACGTGTATTGACTGGGAAAAAAATATTCTCAAAGTCCATATAAGTTGTATTCTATTAAGAAATTTCTATTGAGAGTGGAAAGTTGAATCTACAATACAAAAATTGCCTAAAAATTCATTTGGTTTGTGTTCAAAAGAAAACTAAATCCATTTAACAGAGCCAGATACTATTTTACACACACACACACACACACACACACACACACACACACACACACACACACATTGTTCTGTCCAGTTGTTTGAGAAGCTCTTAAAATTCTAGAATGTATTTTGGTACTTTGTTTCCTTTCTAAATTTAAACAGATTTAGTTTACACATATTTCACAGCTCTACATTCTCTTTGTAGCCTCAACTTTTGGCTAACAGAAAATTTTATCACTAGTCCAAACAACAATAGGTTGAAACAACTGAGAAGTTACTGGGCTAGAGCACCTGTCTGAATTATATTCAACCAGTGTCCAACTCATTTACAATTGTCAAAAGAAGAAGAAAATCAAGTCTTTTTCTCTTATGTTCAGAAGGTTATATCCCTTGAACTACAGGAACTGCACATTTTTGAAACCTTTTCCAGAATTTGTAACAAAGACCTTTATAGATGAAATATTCTAATATCTGTAGCTTGAGGAAGTTGAGAGAACTTTGCTGTAGGTATAACAGAGTTACAGTCCGTGTACTAATTTGTATAAAAGCCAATTTAGTTATGGTGTTTTTTTTTTTCCCTAATACTTTGAAAGAATGTGGAAATTCTAAATTAATTATGAAACGCTATTTACTCATAAGGTTTCTTCTAACCTTGAAAGCCTAATTTGCACTCAACCAAGTGACTGCGATCATCCAAAGAGAGGAACTTATAAGTGTATTCTTTTTTTGTAGAATGATTTGAGTCCTCCAGGTATTTTCCCAGAAGGAGGATTGCTGGGGGTAGGGGTGTATATAACATCAATAAGGGTTCCTGATCATAATCCAGGCTAAGTGAGGTCCAATGGTAGACCCCAAATTTCCCCTTACCTAAGCCACTTATGTACCCAATCTTGACTTGTACCCCAAACTTTAAAATAAAAGAAAAATAAGCAAATCCAAGTAGATGCAATTATTTTTATTGGCAAGCAGACATTGATATCTAAAATATGTCAATGTGATTTTTCTTGTATTTGAATTGAAATTTCCCCATTGTGGAAAAACATAAAGTTCTAATTGAAACATTCACTCTCTTAGCCCTCTCTATTCGGAAGAATAATTTTTGTATGCTGTGTATTCTTAAGAATGCACAAAGCAAATTTTCTTGTATGTCACAAGAGTGAACTTTTATATTAACTTATATTAATATTAACTTAATTAAATATATGAACTTAATTATTCATGATCCATTTTCTGGAATTCAAAAGGAAAAAAGTAACTTTTAAACTGAAAAAATGTATGGAAGCCTAAAGAAAAGATATTATATTCTAGTTATTTAAGCATCTTATAAAGAGTAAAGAAATTCTTAAAATGGATACTATGTACATTCATTCGTGCAATTCCTTACTTCTATGTCTATTTCATTTTAAGGATAAATCTAACAGTTTTCTAACACATTTACATAATGTGCACATAATACAGATTTAAAACTAAATTCAAATAGTCAATTCACCATTATTCACATTACTAGCATTGGGTCATAAAATCATTTTATACCCTTATTAACCAAATCAAATTTCATTGCAAATCAAAGAGTCAGTTAAAAAGACACTCAAATCTCTGAAACTCTTTTCAATTACTATTAACTTGACAATAAATATAATAATGACTCTTTGTCTTCTGTGGTTCTTAGCTCATGCCTAATTATAAATTTTCTTATACTTTAGAGAAGAAAGATCTTTTCTAGATCATTTAATATATTAATAGGGAGTGGTTAAAATGCTCAAAAAATCTGAACTGAATACCACACACATTTTTTCAAGAATTATACAATAAGTATTTGTTTAATTAAGACAATTGCTTATATTTTGAACATAAAAGTACAATTTCATCTCATTTATACAAATGTATCTGTGAAAATTTTAAAGAAATAAAATCCTACATTTTTACATGCATTTTTTAAGTCAGTTTCTTTCCTAAAAATGAATAAATGGATAACTTTTTCTGTTATTGCAATGCGAGTAAAATGACTTACACATAAAATTTTCTGAGAAGAAATGGTGACCAGAGTTCATGCCACCATCAAGGAATATTATCTATGGGATGATATGTAATATTATCTATGGGATGATATGTAATATTTTAGAATCATTTGTGTTTCTCTAAAATTAAATCTGATTATATCATTGTAAGCAACTTCCAAAGAAGTAGACTTGAGAAGCTCGTTTTTTTTATAGAAGCTAAACTCTATAATTCCATGGTAAAAATAATCTCATATTACAATAATAATTACAACCATAATAATAAGAGCAGCTAGTGATTACTGAAACCTTATTAGAGTCACACAATATTTTAGGCACTTCACATGTGTTAATTTTATTAATTTGCATAGACATCCTATGAAATAGGTACTATTATTACTTTCCATGTACTGATGAGAACAGCAGAGACCTAATGAATTTGAGAAACATGGTCAAATTCACATTTATAGTTAGATTCTCATTTATTAAGTAGAAGGAACCTAGATTTAAAATCAAGCAATCTGACTCCAGAGCCACTTTACATTACCTCCTTGAAAAAACAAACAAACAACAACAAAAAGTCCACGATTCTTGTTATATAAATTCATAATTACACTATTTTAATTCCACAAGCATTAATTGATTTCCAGTTACTTAGAAGTGGCTATGAAAGATAAAATGAAAAAAAAAAGCATTAATATCCAGAACACATGAATTGAGTTATGCAAATGTTAAAACTGTGAAAAGAGATCTGCACTGAAAGATGTTCCTTTTATGTACTAAAAAAACTCCTTCTATGCTTGACCCCATTATGTATTGGACAGGCAACTTTAGGGAAATCACCTACATTTCCTGGTCTCTGCTTTCCCATTTAGAAGGATGCATAGTAACAAATGTCCTTTCATATTTACAGGTATGCTTTTTTAAAAATAAAAAGGTACATTGCTTTGTGGGGTAAAATATATATCTAAGTTATTATTACTATTCATAGTTTATTTTATTAGAATTGACATTTTTTTTTTTTTGAGTTGGAGTCTCACTCTGTCTCCAAGACTGGAGTGTAGTGGCCGCTTCCGGCCACCGCAGCCTCGACTTGCTGGGCTCTGGTGATCCTTCCGCCTCAACCTTCCAAGTAACTGGAACTACGGGCAGGCATTGCCATGCCCAGTTAATTTTTTGATTTATTGTAGAGATGAGTTCTCGCCAAGTTGCCCAGGCGGGTCTCGAACCCACGGGCTCAGGCAATCCACTCACTTCAGCCCCCCCATAATTTTATAAATAGACAATGTGGCATGATTTATTTTTTTTAATTTTTAATGCTGAGTGATCTATAGCATGTGATTTAAATGGAGAAATCTTTATCCAATTGTAGTTAAATTATTTGCACTCTCTGGGACTTGTATTTTATTCACATATTAAAACAAGTGAATTCATTAATTATTAAGTATTTTGTGATTTATGGATAATACTGGGTATAAAAACATAAATTAATATAGTACTTTTCATCTTACTGCATCAGATACACATATAAACATATTAATTTCTTGGTATTTATGCCAGGGCATTTCTCCACAGATTCTAAGCCTTTTCATAAATTTGAATTTAATTTCATAGGTGTTAATTTCCGCAACTGAAAAGTTAGAGGAGCACCTGCAAGGTTTTTTTTGTTTTTTGGTAAAATTTTACAGCAATATAGATATCTATTAATCTGCAAATTCATGAAGATTACTTTAAAGTAAACTGAAAATTCCTGCACAAATGTTGCACATGGCCAGTTTTCAGATCTTGGAAGACAATTGTCATGTACTTTCTAAATATTTCCCTTTTTAATGAAAAGTAGCTCAATGCTCTTCTGTCATCACTTAATGTGTGCTAGATTTCAGACATTTTCCCTGCTGGTTACTTTCCTAAAGGTATGCATTAGCATCCACAATTTCAAATTTTTTAAAAAATATATGCTATAAAAATATTAAGTGATGATTTTTCTTTCATATCACACTTTTCACCTCCTTATGCCATATTGGTACAGAAAGATTTGTATTGTGTAGTCCAAAAGTAACCACAGACAAGAATGCACTAATTTCATTGACAAGCTGGGTAGATAGGATCCCATTGGCCAAAGAAAGTAGTCCCTACAACAAAGAGGAGAAAAGAAACCACTCTAAATATTTAGTATTCTTCTCATCCACAGTTTAGTTAAATAATATAGTCTTGGTCAATGAAAGAGTTGGCCACATATTCTTACGCTGGTTCATGAAAAAGTAGCTCTATTAAATCTAGAGTCTGGCTGGGCGAGGTGACTCAAGCCTGTAATCCCAGCACTTTGGGAGGCTGAGGAAAGAGAATTGCCTGAGACTGCAAGTTCGAGACCAGCCTAGGCAACATGGTGAGACCTCATTTCTACAACAAAATCAAAAAATTAACTGGGCGTGGTAGTGTGCACCTGTAGTTCTGGCTACTTGAAAGAGTGAGGCTAAAGGATTGCTGGAGCCCAGCAGGTCAATGCTGGGGTGGCCATGAGCATGCCACTGTACCCCAGTCTAGATGATGGAGTGAGACTCCAACTCAAAAAAAAAGAAAAAAAAATCTAGATTCTATCCATTGGTATACAATACTGCGAAAAACTGAGGGCATTTACCTCAGCCAAAATTCAAAATACCTTGTTCAGTCCCAGATATAACTAGATTTTGCAATCTGGAACCCACTGATCATAGAAGTATCTATGTACTGATGAGGAAAGACCTGTCAATACCATAGAAAGTATATGATTTGATTGCTGTCTCAGTCTTGGAGTAAAGGAACTATCCATTTATTTCAAGGACTATTACACTCAAGATTCAAGGTTTGAATTGACATTGATGCCAAGGGATGCAGCACTATGATTGCTCCCCTGTTATAAGTGGGAACTTAAAAGGACCAAATAATAATTAAAGTCTGAAGTCCTAGCTCATAGTTCGTCCACAAGGTCCATGGACACCTCAATGATCCTTTTGCCAGTTCTTAAGTATATAATGGAAATGGATATACTTAGTAGTTAAAGTTCACCCACAATGAATTCTTAGATAGAGAAAAAAATTATTACAATGGTAGAAGCCAAAATAAAATTTCTGGACCTTCCCAACACTTCAGGAAAGGTAGTTAATAAAAATAGTATTTCATCCTTAGGAAGGTGACATAGATTAGTGCTATCAATAAAACCTATGTCTACTTCAATTGCCAGTAGGTCTCCTGCAGAAAACAAATGATTTCTGGAAGTGACTGTTGACTGTAGCTGGCCACAATCTTAGCCAAATAGTAGCCACAATCACAGCTGATTTGCTGGTCATGATATTTTTGATATAGCACCTTGATAAAATCTCATGTATATGCAATATGATCGTCAACTTGGTAAACACAATTTTTCATTCAATTTATATAAGAGAATGAGAAACAGTTTACATGTACTTGAGATGGACAATATTATTTATTTATAGTTTTGTTTCAGATTTATATTAACTCCCCTATCTTCTGTCACAATATAGTGCAAAAAATGTCTAGACCATCACAAGTTGTGTTATGTTGGAATTACTAAATGTAAACATTCAAATGAGTCTAGTAGTAGGTTATTTTAAAATAAACATATTTTATGTAACTTTGGGCCTAAGTCAGTCATGTGGGGACAGATCCTTATGACCAGTTGAAGTAGGTGAAAAAAATATTCTGCGGGTGGCTTAGAGATAGGTGGTCTCAAAGCATGCGTGAAAATAATTTTTTAAATGACAGCTACTTTATAGCTACATTAGTGGTTGCCCTGAAAAATGGTAGAGATGAAAAGTCTTCACAATGGACAGAAATACAGCACTACACCTAGTCGTCCATGTTGGATTAAAACAATAAAGGGTAAGCTAAGGTAAGAATGTATATAGATACTGGAAGAAAAAGAACTAGGAAACCAGAGTGATATGCAGAATAATGTCCACATTTCCACAAAATGTCCATATTTTGATTCTTGCAATCTGAGAAAATATTACCTTATATGGCAAAAGGGACTCTGCCGATGTAAGACTAGGGAGTCTGAGATGGGAAGATTATTTTGTATTATTAAGATGGCCCTTCTGGCTGGGCTCGGTGGCTCAGCCTGTAATCCTGTGCTTTGGGAGGCTGAGGTGTGTGGATTGCCTGAGCCCGCGGGTTCGAGACCCACCTGGGCAACTTGGCGA
>NW_007245861.1:405380-440281 GCF_000164805.1 Carlito syrichta | reverse complement strand
ACTGAGTGAGACTCCAACTCAAAAAAAAAAAAAAAAAAGATGGCCCTTCTTTAATTATTTAAGTCTTTAAGAGTAGAGACTCTTTCCTGGCTGTTTTGACACAGAGTTGTGACTATAAGAGCATAGTCAGAAGAAGGCAAACCTGTGAGTTTGAAGATGAAATAAGAAGGTCATGAGTCAAGAAATGTCGCTGGTCTCTAGAATCTGAAAGAGGCAAGAATCCCCGAGAGAGAAATTCAATTCTGCTGACCATGTTTTAAAAATTGTAGCCCAGTGAAATGAGTGTTTGACTTCTAAAGAACTGTGAAATGGTAAATTTGTATTGATTCACACCACTGAGTTTTTGATAGTTTGTTACAACAGTAATAGAAAATTAATGCAAATGGAGACAAGAATGTCTGTGGCATAAGTACACTTGGATAGGTATATGAGAATGGGTTTATGACAGGAAGATATTTTGTGGCATATGCTAAAAACTATTAAAGAGCATACACAACAATAAGGCACTGAAAAACAGCACAGACCAAATGATATGACCAGTTGATGTTAGCCAAGTTTCTTCAGTGATTGTTTCAGAAGTTATCCTCTAGGCACCAAAAGGGAATAACAGGATGGCAAAAACAAAGGCCATCTAGAAACCCAATAGCATGAATTCTTAGTAACAATTGCTCTATCTGAATGTACAAACATTTAGAAAAAAAACACATTGAATCTTCAATGTGGTTATATCCATCAAGGGATAGATTTCCTCAAAAAAGTCAATCAGCAACTTTATGACAACTTTAGTATATTGAGCTCAGTCTAGTTTAGACTCAACTTTCCATCTTCTCAGAAAGATATACATTTTTCTGAGTATGTATTTACCTTTCTTGCCTGCAGAGAGTCCACCATAAGTCACTGTAGGAACTTATACAATACCTGATCTATAGGCATGAAATCCAACACAGCATAGCATATGACTAGGGAACTCCTGTCAAAGTGAAGAGTTATGCTCTCCACTGCACCATCTGAAAATAATAGCCCCATAAAAATCTGGGGCAGACTTTTAAACAGATAACTGAATTATTGTTTCATAAGCAAAAAGTGAAATAATGGAATGCCATCTTTCAAGATAAAGTATATGTATTAAATTTGAGAAATCTGTGTGTTTTTGTGCCCTCAAAAAGAAGAATACATAGGTTCTAAAACAAACATGTAGAATCATATATAGCTCCACTAACTAATATTTCTAAGTATTTCCACTTCCTAAATTCATGGACTCTTCAAAATTGGAGGTTCTAGACCATAAATTGGAGGTTCTAGACAATAAATACATTCTCTTAAGGGGACACAGTGTGGATGCCACTGAACTACAAACCACAGGTTACATCAGTGTTCTTTGTTCTCCTTGTGCCCAGGGTCTCAGAGATAAGAATAATCACCATACATGCAGGATTAATTAACTTTCATCAGCAGAAAAAGCTAGAATTGTTTTTACACAATGGACGAGGAATACTGTGAAAACCAGATGATAAATTTGGATAACTTCTGATATTCTCTTGCCTTACTGTAACTGTGAATGGATATTGCAGTGATCCTGAAAGTGGAATAACCCCTTTGGAATGAAGGTTTGGGTCACATTACTAGATAAGCTACCAAGACACACTGAGGTGATAACTGACAATAAACAAAATTTAGAATGAATGATGTAGGAGAGAAGGGATAAGTGAACTGCAACTCCAAAATCAACCGCAGTGACCAAAGCTGTAAATTTTTCTATTAATCTCTTTTTACTATGCTTTAGTTCAGGAATAGAAACCCATGGGTTCTGTAGAAGAGCTATTCTCAAACTTGCATTTAAAAATAGACCAATGAGCCAGCCCACATCTCCACAACACTGCTGTCACAACAAACACCCAGGAGAGCCTACACACACAGGCCAACAAAGGAAGTTATGCAGATTAGCTGCCATAGTTCATCTAGATGAGAAAGAACCAGAGAAAAATTTTTTTTTTTGAGTTGGAGTCTCTCTCTGTCGACCAGACTGGAGTGCAGTGGCCGCTCCCGGCCACCGCAGCCTCGACCTGCTGGGCTCCGGCGATCCTTCCGCCTCAGCCTTCCGCATAGCCAGAATTATAGGCATGCGCTACCACGCCCGGCTGATTTTTTGATTTACTGTAGAGATGAGGTCTCGCCAAGTTGCCCAGGCGGGTCTCGAACCCGCGGGCTCAGGTAATCCACTCACCTCAGCCTCCCAAAGGCGTGGGATTACAGGCTGAGCCACCAAGCCCGGAAGAGAAAAAATTTTAAAGCATTAAAAAGCAGACCGTTACCCCTCCAAAAGCACTTAACAATTCTTCAACACCAAAACTGAACCAAAATGAAATTGATGAAAGTTCAGATAACAAATTCAGAATTTTGATTATAAAGAAACTTAACAGGTTATAAAACAAAGCTGATAGCCAACACACATACACAAAAATTTAACAGAACAATTTAGGATGTGAAAGGAGAAATTGATAGCATTAAAATAAAACCTAAAATACTCAGTGGTGTTGATACAAATCTCAGTACAAAACTATAGCAGTGGGCTAGAAAGAGTGGAAGAAAGAATATCAGAAATGAAAGACAGGTTTTTTTTTTAAACAAATCTTGTCAGACATAAATAAAGAAAAAATAATCAAGAAGAATGAGCAGAGCCTGTGAGAAATATGGGAATATGTAAGTGACCAAACCTAGGTATTCCAGAGGGAGAAGTTAAATTAAAGTTATGGAAAATATATTCAATAAAATAATTCAGGAAAATTCCCCTGGTCTTAAGGGAAACCTAGACATCTAGATACAAGAAGCCCAATGAACTCCTACAAGATACATCACAAGAAGAACCTCACCATGGCATATTGTTTTCAGATTCTCCAAAGTCAAAATAAGATAAAATGTTCTAAGGGCAGCAAGAGAGATGCACCAAATAACTTTTAGAAAGGGACACTAAACTAAACTAACAGCAGATTTCTCAGCATAAACCCTACAAGCCAGAAGAGAATTTGGGCCCATTTTCAATCTTCTTAAAGAAAAAAAGCCAAGAATCTAATATCCAGCCATACAAAGCTTCATAAACGAAGTAGAAATCAAGTCCATCTCTGACAACAAGCACTAAGGGAATTTGTTGCCACTAAACCAACTATACGAGAGACACTCAAAGGAGTTCTAAACTTGGAAATGAATTGATGACTCTCACTATCTTAAAAGATCACATAAGTACAAGGCTTACAGTGTTTATAAAGCAAGTACACATTTGAATTCCCTAGTCAGTTAGCTTGCAACACCGTGGCAGGAATAAACCTCACATATCAATATTAAACCTAAATACAAATGATTTAAACACCTCACTTAAAAGAATCAGAGTGGCAAACTGGATATAAAACAAAACCTAACCATATGGTGCCTACAGAAGACCCACTTACTGGTCAAAGACAGTCATAGACTCAAAGTAAATGAGTGGAAAAAGATATACCGGTTGAATGGACAACAAAAATGAAGAGGAGTAAAATAGTCATCTGCATATCAGATAGCTCAGACTTTAAACCAAACACAGTATAAAAAGACAAAGAAAGGCATTATATAATGATAAAAGGTAAAATTCAGTAATTTTTAACCAACTTATATATATACACAATGAATACCAGAGCACCTGAACTTATGAAGAAAACACTACTTGACCTCTGAAAACATATAGAAAGCAATACAATAATAACAACTAACATCACTAGACAGATCACTGAAAGATAAAATTAACAGAAAATACTGAACTAAAAGTGGATTATAGACCAAATGGACCTAACAGACATTTACAGAACCTTTTAACCAACTGTAGAATATATATATTTCTCATCTCTGAACAGAACATTCTCCAAAATAGAACATATGCTTATAGCAAACAGCAAGTATCAATAAATTTATAAACATCAAAATAATACCTAGCATCTTCTCAGACCACAGTGGAATAAGGTGAGAAATCAACATGAAGAGGAACTCTCAAAACTACACTGCTACATGGAAACTGAACAAGTCACTCTTGAATGAACCTTGGGTTAACAATAAAATTAAGACAGAAATTTTAAAAAATTAATTGAAACAAATGAAAACGCACAACATACCCAAACCTCTGGAACACTGCAAATATAATTTTTAAATGCCTACATCAAAAAAAAAAAAAAAAAAGATCAGAAATAAACAACTTAAACCAGCACCTCAAGGAATTAGAAAAATGAGAACAATTTAAATCTAAAGCTAGCAAAAGAAAATAAATATCAAATATCAGAGCAGAACTAAATGAAATTGAGGCCAGAAATAATAATACAAGAAATCAGTGAGTAAAAAAGTTTTTGTTTTTTTTTTTTTGAAAGAATAAGCAAAATCAACAGACTGCTAACTAGAATAATCAGGAAAAAGAGAGAAAACTCAAATAAATCCAATCAGAAATAACAGAGGTGACAGAACAACTGATATTATAGAAAAAAAATTATTGCAAAAGTAATTTTTAAAAATCATCAGAGACTACTATGAACACCTCTACAGCAAAATAACTGGAATACCTAGAAGAAACGGAAAATTTTGTGGGAACATGTAACCTACCAAGACTGAACCACAAAGAAATAAATACCCTGAATAGACCAATAACAAGCAATGCAATTGACTCAGACAAAAAAAAAAAAATCACCCAAAACAATAGCAAAAAAGCCCAGAGACAGAGGGACTCACAGACAAATTTTATCAGATGCACAAAATGGCTGGTACCAATCGTACTGAGACTATTTCAAAAACATAAAAATAAGGAGGGACTCCTCTCTAACGCATTCTATAAGTCCAATGTCACACTGATACCAAAATCAGACAAGGACACAAGAAAAGAAAAAAAAGCACAAAATTATATATATATGCAGAATTCCTTGAGAAAGCACTAATAAATTGAATTCAACATCATTTCAAATAAATTATCTATCACAACCAAATGAATTTTATTCCAGGGAGACAAGAATGTTTCAATATCCACAAATAAATAAACATGATCCATCATATAAGTAAAAGTAAAAATAAAAACTATATGATCATCTCAATAGATGCAGAAAAAACATTTGACAAAATTCAAACCCCTCTCCTGATGAAAACCTTCAACAGACTGAGGATTGAAAGAGCACATCTCAAAATAATAAGAACCACATATGACAAACCGGCAGTCAACATCATACTTAGTTGTGAAAAATTGAAAACATAACCCTTTAGAACAAGAAAAAGATAGGTATGTCTACTCTCACTACTCTTATTCAACATCATAATGGAAATCCTAGCAAAAACAATCCAGCAAGAGGAAGAAATAAAAGCCATCTAAACAGGCCAGGAGAAAGTCAAATATCCCTGTTCGTGGATGACATAATTGTATACCTACAGAACCCTAAAGACTCCTCCAAGAAGCTTCTAGACCTGATAAATGAGTTTAATAAATTCTCAGAATACAAAATTATTTTCATAAATCTGTTGCATTTCTTTATATTCACAGTATTCAAGGTGAGAATCAAATCAAAGCTCAATGTCACTCACAATAGCCACAAAAATAATAACATACCTAAGATTATACCTAATTAAGAAAGTTAAATATCTCTACAAGGAGAACTACAAAACACTGGCAAAACAAATTATAGACAACGTAAACAAATGGAAGAGTATTCCATGTTCATGGATTGGAAGATTCAATATTATTAAAATGACCATATTGCCCAAAGCAATCTACAGATTTAACGCAATCCTCATCAAAATACCAACTTCCTTCCTCACAGAACTCAATAAAACAATCTTAAAGTTTATATAGAACCAAAAAAGTGCACTAATAGCCAATGCAATTCTAAGCAAAAGTAACAATGGTGGAGGCATCACACTGCCTGACTTCAAGCTATATCATAAGACTATAGTAACTAAAAATGATATAGTACTGGAATACGAATAGACAGATCAGTGGAACAAAACAGAGAACTCCCCCAAAAATCCACATACCTAAAACCAACTGATCTTTGACAAAGCCAACAAAAATAAACAATAGAAAAGAAAATCCTATTTAATAAATGGTGCTGAAAAAATTGGTTTGCTAAATGCAGAATGAAACTGGCCCCCTATCTCTCACCGCTCCTATCTCTCACCATGTAAAAAAAAGCAAGACGAATTAAAGACTTAAATGTCAGACCCGAAACTATAAATATCCTAGGAAAAACCCTAGGAAATCCTCTTCTGGATATTGGTCTAGGTAAAGAATTTATGTTAAAGACCTCAAAAGCAATTGCAACAATAGCACAAATAAACAAATGAGACTTAATTAAAATAAAAAGTTTCTGCAGAGAAAAACAAAAAACAAAAGCTACTAAATGAAAGAGCATATTTGCTAAATATGCTTAAGATAAGGGGCTAATATCCAGAATCCATAAATAACTCAACTCAACATGAAAAAAAAAATCAAAAGTTGGTTGAATATGAATAGAGACTTTTCAAAATAAAACACACAAGTTACTGAGAAACATATGAGAACATGTTCAACATTACTAATGATCAGAGAAATGCAAATTAATACCATAATGAGGTATCACCTCACACCAGTCAGACTGACTGTCATTAGAAAATCAAAGAACTACATATGTTGGCATGGTTGCAGAGAAAAGGAAGGCTCATTCACTGCTGATGGGATTTTAAACTAGTTCTACTGCTATGGAAAACAGAATGGAGATTCTTAAAATTGAATTGCCTTTTGACCTACCATTCTCACTACTAGGGATCTACTTCCACAATATATAAAAATATAAAAAAGATACCTGCACTTATATGTTTATTGCAGCACAATAACAAAATCATACAACCAATAACAAAATTATACAACCAATTTAAGTACCCACCAATTGACTGGATAAGAAAATGTGATATATTACAGCATGGAATACTATGCAGGTATAAAAAAGAATGCAGGTATAGAAAGAATGAATATGCAGGTATAGAAAGAATGAATTTGCATGTATATATGCATGTATAAAAAAGAATGAAGTCATGCCTTTTGCAGTAATATGGATGGAGATGGAGATCATCATCCTAAGTGAAATGACTTACAAACAGAAAACCAAACACTGCATGTTCTCACTCATATGCAAGAATCACAAAAATGGAAATAATAGACACTAGAGACATCAATAAAGGGAGAGGTGGGGATGGGGATTAGGAGTCAGAAATTAACAATTGAGTACAATGCTCAGTATGTGGGGAATGGACCACATGAGACCCAACCCCCACCACTACATTACACACTATGTCCATGTAATAAACATGCTTGTGTACCCCTTGATTCTAAAAAAAAGAAATGGAAGTAAATCTTTTACATTGTAATATTTAATTGTGGCAACTGTGAAAATATGGCTTTTGGGTCTCTTGTTTAGGGAGGGTAATTAACTGACAGGCCAATCTGCTGCACTTTTAATCCATCAGATTATATACACTTCCTATGTTTATCATGGCTTGATAGCTCATTTCTTTTTAGCACTGAAAATATTATATTGTTTAAATGTACCGTGGTTTATTTGTTCATTTATCTATTGAAGGATCAGCTTGGTTGTTTTGAAGTTTTGGCAATTACAAATGAATCTGTAAACATTTGTGCACAGATTTTTGTGAAGACAAGAGTTTTCAACTCTCTTAGGTTAATATCAAGAGACATTGTTGCTGGATCATATGTAAAGACTATGCTTACTGTTTTAAGAAACCGTCAAACTCTCTTCCAAGGTGGTAGAACATTCCCACCACTAATGAATGAGAGTCTTTGTTGCTCCACTTTCTCACCAGCATTTGGTATTGTCAGTGTTCTGAATTTTGTCAATTTTAGTAGGTATGTAGTGGTATTTCTTTTCTTTCTTTCTTTTTAAAAAAATAATGATTAACATGTATTTTGTCACAGAAAAAAGTACTGGGGAATAGTTTATTGACCACAAAGCTGAAATATTAAGAACAGAGTCAAACATATATTTAGATTCCCAAGAAAAAAATGTGAAAAAAGATTAAGAAGAAGGTGAGAGATTACTTGAAACTTTCAAAGGAAAGACCACGATTGGACATGTGGCTAAATCGGTAAAATGAAGTGGAGACAGGATAAATTTTATAAAGCATATAGCTGACATAATAAACAATTTACTAAATTATGCTTTTGCCTTATGAGTAATTAGCATAACTGTTAGGCAGTTTGAGGTAAAATTCAAAGTGGTGCTGCTTTGGTGATGCAAAGAGGCCTATCTTTTTTTTCTTAATTTGTATTTTAAGGATGTGGGGTACAATTCAGGATTGGATATACAAATGGTCGTAGTACAGGTAAAGTTTGGGCCTCACTTCTGTCCCCACTTTGCCTGGTTTGAGATCAGGTACCATTATTGATGAAATGTGCTTCCTCCTGCCTCCTTTGGCAGTTTCTCTCTACAGCCAATCCCTTTTTTGTAGTATTATAACAATTACTTAGAATTTGCTTATGAGTGAGAACATGTGGTACTCAGTTCTTTGTTTCTGAGAAAGATCACTCAGAATGTATAGACTCTAAATCCATCAAAGTTGCTACAAAGTTCTTGTTTGTCCTTTATAGCTGTGTAATAGTCCATCATGTATATGTACCACATCTTTTTATTAAGTCCACTTTTGATGGGCAACACAGTTGATTCCATGTTTTTGCTACTGTGAACAATGCTACAATAAATATACGTGTGCAGGTAACTTTTTTATAGAGTGATTTGAGTTCCTCCAGGTATATTCCCAGAAGATGGATTGCTGGGTGGTATGGAACGTCCAGTTTTGCATCTTTTAGGGATCACCACACTGTTTTCCACAGAGATTGTACTAGGTTACACTCTCACCAATAGTGTAGAAGTTTTCCCATTTCACTGCATCTTCTTCAGCATCTGCTGTTTTCTGAGTTATCGATGATGGCCATCCTGACTGGAGTTAGGTGGTATCTCATTATGGTTTTAATTTCCCTTTCTTTGATGATTAGTGAGACTAAACATCTTTTCATGTATCTGTTGGCTGCTCATAATCTTATTTGAAAAATGTCTATTCATGTCTTTTGCCAACTTTTTAATAGGACTTTTTCTTTACAGCACATTTGAGTTCCTTGTACATCCTAGATGTTAGGCTTTTGTTAGATTTACAGTTGGCAAATATTTTATACAATTCTGCAGTCTGTCTCCCCACTCTCTTGATGGTTTTGTTTACTCTGCAGAAGCTTTTCAATTTGATAATGTTACACTTGTCAAAAATGTCTGGCTAAGTGATACCTCCACTTTGTTTCTTTTGCTGATAATTGTTTTGGCTATGAGTGGTCATTTTAGTTTCCATATGAATTTCTCTATTGTCATTTCTATGTCCGAGAAGAATAAAGTTGGTAATTTAATGGGTATTGTGTTAAATCTGTAGATTGCCTTAGGTAGGATGGATATCTTAACAATGTTGATTTTCCAATCCATAAGCATGGGATTTTTTCCATTTGTTTGTGTCATCTTTGATTTCTTTGAGCAGTGTTTTGTAGCTTTCATTGTGAAGGTCTTTGAATTCTCTGATTAGGAAGATGCTGAGATTTTTTATTTATTTTTTATTTTTTTTGCTGCTATTGTGAATGGTATTGTGTTTTTTATTTAGTTCTCTTCCCGTTTGTTGGTGTATAAGAAAGTGACTGTTTTTGCACATTGATTTTGTACTCTGAGACTCTGTCAAAGTCCTTTATCAGTGCAATAAGGTTTTGACAGATTATCTTGGATTTTCAAGGAATAGGATTATATCATCAGCAAAGATGAATAACTTGACTTCCTCTTTTCCTATTTGGATGCCATTGATTTCCTTCTTTTGTTGACTCTACCTAGGACTTGCAACACTATATTGAACAGGAGCGGTGAAAGCAGACTCTTTGTCTTTTTCTGGTTTTCAGGGGAAATGCTTTCAATTTCTGCCCATTTAGCAGTATACTACCTGTGGGTTTATCATAGATAGCTCTTACTATTTTGAGGTATGTTCCCCCTGTGCCTAGGTGTTCAAGATTTTGTATCAAGAAGCGATAATAAACTGTATCAAAAGTTGTTTCTGTGAAATAATCATGGGATTCCTGTTTTTATTTTATTTTATTTTATTTTTTGAGTTGGAGTCCCATTCTGTCGCCCAGACTGGAGTGCAGCAGCTGCTTCCTACCACCGCAGCCTCGACCTGCTGGGCTCCGGCGATCCTTCCGCCTCAGCCTTCTGAGTAGCCGGAATTACAGGCATGCGCTACCACGCCCGGCTGATTTTTTGATTTATTGTAGAGATGAGGTCTTGCCTGCCCAGGCGGGTCTCGAACCCGTGGGCTCAGGCAATCCACTCACTTCACCCTCCCAAAGGCGTGGGATTACAGGCTGAGCCACCAAGCCCAGCTGGAATTCTTGTTTTTACATCTGTTGATGCATTTAATTACTTTTCTGGTCTTGTGGATATTGAACCAACACTCTATCCTGGAAATTAAGCCTAATTTGATCATGGTGGATGCTTTTTGGCTCCGACTTACTAGAATATTGTTGAGTATTTTTGTATCTAAGTTAATCAGGGATATTAGCCTGTAGTTCTCATTCTTTGTGGGATCTTTACCTGGTTTGTGTATCAGTGTGATGTTAGCTTCATAAAATGATTTGGGGAGAGTTCTTTATCTAATGCTTCAATACTTTCAGTAGGTTTGGTATCAGCCCCTTCTTGTATGTTTTGTAGAACTCCACTGGAAAGTCATTTTTTGTAGGTAGTTTTCTAATAATACAGTCATTTTCCTTGGTTGTTGTTGGTCTAGTTTATGTATCAATTTCTTCCTGTTTCAACCTTGGGAGGCTGTGTGATGTCAGAAAGTTTTCCATTTCATTTAGATTTTTGAGTTTGTGCCCATACAGGCGTGCATAGTAATTTCTGATAAATTTTTGCATTGTTTTAAGGTTCACTGTGATTGGATCCTTTGCATTTCTGATTGTGTTTATTTGGGCTTTTTCTCTCTTTTTCTTGGTCAATTTGCCCAGAGGTCCATCAATCTTGTTTATCCTTTCAAAGAACAAGCTTTTTGCTTCATTGATTTTTTTTCTACGATACTTTTGTCTTCCATGTCCTGTATTTGGATTTTTTCTTTGGTGATATGAATTCTTCTGCTGAAGTTAGAGTTTTGGTGGTCTTGTTTTTTTGACTCCCTTAGATAAATTGTTAGGCTGTTAAATTATGATCTTTTCATTTTCTCAATATGTGTTCTTAGAGAAATGAATCCCCCTCCCAGTACTGCTTTCATGGAATCCCAGATATTTTGGTGAGATGTGTGTTTATTTTTATGTGTTTCCAGAAATCTTTTAATTCCTGCTTTGATTTCCATGTTGGCCCATGAGTTGTTCAGCATCGTACT
Source organism: Carlito syrichta (assembly GCF_000164805.1). NCBI lineage: Eukaryota > Metazoa > Chordata > Mammalia > Primates > Tarsiidae > Carlito > Carlito syrichta. Next base: position 428,842 of record NW_007245861.1, on the reverse strand, counting down.
GTTTATTGTCCATGTCTTTGGGGGTTTTGGGATAGCTTTGTTGGTGTTGTTATTTAGTTTTATTTCATTCTGGTCTGAGAAGATGCATGGCAGTATTTTGATCTTATTCAATTTGTTTATGCTCAATTTATGACTGAGTATATGATTGATTTTGGAGTGCATCCCATGTGGTGATGAGTAGAATATATATTCCATAGCTGTTGGGGGGAATGTTCTGTATGTATCTATTAAGTCAATTTGATCAAGCATCAAGTTGAGGTTCTGGATCTCCTTGTTGATATTTTGCCTCAATTATCTATCTAGAGTTGATAGTAGAGTATTTAAGTCACCAGCTATGATAGTGTTACTTTTTAGTTTACTTAGAAGCTGCTTTATAAATGTTGGTGCTCCTATATTGGGTACATACATGTTTAGGATGGAAATCACAACTCCTGCTTTCTTTTGTGCTCTGTTTACCTGAAAATTTGTTTTCCATCTCTACCTTTGAGTCTGAGTGTTCATTTTAGTGAGATGAGTCTGCTGAATACAGCATATTGTTATATCATGTTTTTTTTTTTCAGTTTGTCATCCTACATCTTTTCAGTGGTGCATTTTGACCACTCACATTCCGGTTAATAATTGAGATGTGAGCCGGGCTCGGTGGCTCAGCCTGTAATCCCGCGCCTTTGGGAGGCTGAGGTGAGTGGATTGCCTGAGCCCGCGGGTTCGAGACCCGCCTGGGCAGCGAGACCTCATCTCTACAATAACTCAAAAAATCAGCTGGGCGTGGTAGCACATGCCTGTAATTCCAGCTACTTGGAAGGCTGAGGCGGAAGGATCGCCGGAGCCCAGCAGGTCGAGGCTGCGGTGGCCGGGAGCGGCCACTGCACTCCAGTCTGGGCGACAGAGTGAGACTCCAACTCAAAAAAAATAAATAAATAAAATAATTGAGATGTGAGAGTTTATCCTTGTCATGAGGTTCTTATAGAGCTTGTTGTTTGTTTTATTATTTATTTATTGGTTTTCTTTTGATGTTTGAGTTGATATTTGTGTGTGTTTTTAATCTTTTCCCTGCATTATTGGCAAGAGCATGTTTTATTTTTTTTTCTTTCTTTCTTCTGTGCTTAACACTTTCTTAAGTGTATCTAGTAGAGTGGATCTGAAGGCAGCATAAACTCTTAGGGATTAAATGTCTAGGAAGGATTTTAATTCTCCCTCATCAATGAGGTTTATCTGGGTAGAAAATTCTTGATTGGATTGTTTATCTTTGAGAATTTTGAAGGTTGAACTCCAAACTCTTCTAGCTTGTAGTGTTTCTGTAGATATATATGCAGCTATTCTAATTGGTCTTCCATGGTAGTTAGTCTCACTTTTCACTTTTACTGCCTTTAGGATTGTTTTTTTTTAATACCTTCTTTGTGTAATTGAATCACTATGTGTCTAGGAGTTGGTCTTCTCATTTAATGTCTTCACAGAGATTCTCTGAATCTCTTGTGCTTGAATGGTCATGTCTCTGATGAGATGAGAGAAGTTTTCTTGGATAATTTCATGGAAATTTTGTTCCAGGGTGGTCTCTGTCTCTGTATCTGCCTCAAGATTGCTAATTAATCATAGGTTCAGCCTCCTGATATAATCATACATCTCTTGGAGACTTTGTTTCATCTTTTTAACCTTCTTTTCTATGTTTTTAACAGTTTTTATCAATTCCATATTTTGGTCCTCAAGCTCTGAGATTCTGTCTTCTGCTTGATTAATTCTGCTTTCCAATCTTGTCAGTATGTTATTGACTTCATTTAGTGTATTCTTTATTACTGTCATCTCAGTTATCAACGCCCTCATTCTTTCCTATTGTCTCTCTTCATTTCTAGTCATTCTGTCTATTAATATGTTGAGATCTGGGTTTGTGGTTTGAGAACAGTTTTTCTGGGGTCTCTTCATTGATTAAGTTACAAAGTCTGTATTTTCAGATGCTGTCTTCCCAGGGGTTTGTATGCAACCTGTCTTCTTCCTTTGGTTCTTCTTCATTTGTGATGGTTTTCCTCCCCCTTTACCTCTTCTTTAATTCCATTGCTCAGTGATGTGAGGATAGCTTTCATTTCTGTTTGCTCAGTCCCTATTCTTCCTTTTGTAGATCTTTTGAATTTGTTCAATTTTATTACTGGACTAGGGATGGGATGTTGTGCTTTCTGCAGTTTTGAGATTTGATTAAGGCATGATGGGGGAGCTGTGATTCAGGAGCTATCTGTAGATAACACCATGTCTGCTGCCTGATGTGCGGGTCCCCTGAAATCCACTTCCCTCCACCTTATGATCTTTCCATGTGGTGGGGGCATATGTATGCCCCCTGAAAGCAAAATGAGATAAGAAAAAGGAAAAGAATGGAGAAAGGAAGAAGAAAAATGAAATTAAGATGAAGAGAGAGAAGTAGAAAGAAAACAGACACACCAACTAACAAACAAAGAAACCAAAGTAAACAAATAAACATATAAACAAACAAAAATAGATGATGCACTCACCCTCAAAAATACCCATACACAAATAGAAAAACTAAAAAACTAAAGAAATAACAACAAAAAAACATGAACAATAAGGGGAAAAAAATTAAAAAATAAAGAGGCTCCCTCTGTGGCCATTGCTGGAACTTCAGGTTCCTAATCTCTCTCTCTCTCTCTCTCTCTCTCTCTCTCTCTCTCTCTCTCTCTCTTTTTTTCTTTTTACTGGCATTTCCCAAGCACCACCACTGCTTTTGGCTGCTGTGGTAAGGAGCAGACTCCAATCTCCAGCCCCCTTCCACTCCACTCTCAGTGCAGGCTGATCAGGTTGCTTTCAGCATGGGTCAGACATCCCATGGACAGCTGTGGGAGGAGGGTGACTAAGATCTGTACTCACCCTGGTTTGTCTGTCTCCTGCTGCTGCCAAATCTCCCAATCAGATCGGATGTGTCCGTGCCTGGTCTAGTGTGGGAGTGGGGTGTCTGTCTTTCCATGTCCACTCCTGAAGTTTCCTCTCTTAGCCGGAGATGGTCAATCCCAGAAGGGTGCAGAGATTGCCTGCAGAACTCAGGTTGGAACCTGAACAGTTAGATGGGACAATTGGGACAATGCCGGTCTCTGCTCATCCCAGGATAGAGAAAATAACAGTGGTCAGCATCTTCCAACCAGCAGCAAGGCTCAGCTCCAGATTTCCCCTGTGCACCTTCTCTATGGTTCCCACTGCTAGTGCTGTGCCTGCTGCCGCAGGTGGTTGCATGGACCAGATGCCAGATGCCGAGGAACAGCTGATCTCTGCTGCCTCCTCCTGAGAGACCTCTGAGCATGGTGGATGATTTTGCTTGTCAGGGACTCTGATCTCAGAGCAGTGGTAGGTTGCAGCTGCCTCCAAAGAGGAGCCCCAGGTGCTTGATCCCATGTCTACCCTCAGATGGACTTTCACTAGCCTACCTGCACACCCCCATGCTCACAGACTATCTTTATGGACACTCGCCCTTGCAGAGACTCATACTCCCACTGGTTCCACCACCATCTTGCCTAGTCCCTCAGAGTGGTATCTCGTTGTTGTTTAATTTTTGCTTTTCTCTGATGAAATATAATGCTGAGTTTATTTTCTTGTCTTTATTTTCCATCTACATATCTTTACTGGTAAGGTGTCTGTTAAGATCTTTGGCCCATGTTTTAATTGACTTGTTTTCTTATTGTTGAGTTTAACTTTTTAAATGTATGTTATATCACTTTCCTTTATTAGGTATGTCTTTTGCAAGTATTTTCTCATATTCTGTGGTGTCTCTTTTTATTCTTTTGACAATGTCACTCACAGAGAGACATAATTACTTTTAATAAAGCCCAGTTTATCAATTCTTTCTTTCATATATTGGACCTTTGTTGTGATAGCTAACGAATAACCAACAAATCCCAGGTTATCTAGACCTTTTTCCTATGTTATCCTCTGGGATTTCTATAGTTATGAGTTTTAAAATTAGGCCTGTGATCCATTTATAGTTAATTTTTGTGATACCATTGTGCTTTATGCTTTTCTCCACTCCCTTATGTTATTTTATATCTCACCCTAAGAAAGACCAATTATACATATGCGAACATACTATATTTTATGTTATATGCATGTGACTTATTTACTACCTGTTTAATTTCACTGACATACAATCCTTTAAATAAAAGGACCATTTGATTTTTTAAAATTATATCATTGATATCTATTATGATTTGAATGTTCTGTCCAAAACTCATGTTGAAATTTAATTGCCATTGTAACAGTATTAAGTGGTGAGACATTGAAGGGGTGATTAGGTTATGAGAGTCCCACACTCATGGGTAGAATTAGTGCCATTATGAAAGGGCATGTTCAATCACCTCTTGCTCTCACTCTTACTCTTCCATCTTTTTCATAGGATGATGAAGTGAGAAGACTCGCATCTGATGCTGGTCCTTCAATGTTGGACTTCTCAGGATTCAAACATGAAAAAATAATTTGTGTTCATTATAAATTACTCAGGTTAAATATTCTGTTGCATCAGCATAAAATAGATAAAGACAGCATGCAAAGAAGGTACTAGAGTGTAGTAAGAAAAAAATAGATTGATTAAAATAATTTCACAAAGCTTCCAAAAGTTGTTATTTTTATTCAAAATTATAATTTAGCTACTATTTTTTCAATATTGAGGGGATGTGAGCATTCAGACAGGTTGAGCTATCTATAGTATGGACATACACTTTCTTTTTTTCTGAGTTGGAGTCTCACTCTGTCGCCCAGACTGGAGTGCAGTGGCCGCTGCCGGCCACCGCAGCCTAGCCTGCTGGGAATCGGTGATCCTTCTGCCTCTGTCTTCCAAGTAGCTGGAACTACAGGCGTGCGCTATCACGCCCAGCTAATTTTTGATTTATTGTAGAGATGAGGTCTCGCCAAGTTGCCCAGGCGGGTCTCGAACCCGCAGGCTCAGGCAATCCACTCACCTCAGCCTCCCAAAGGCGCGGGATTACAGGCTGAGCCACCGAGTTCGGCAGATATACATTTCTGCAGAATTCATTATGTAATACCACTTGACTTTTTAATTATTTCAATTTAATGACATTGAAATTTTCTAAGGTGATGTTAGTTTTCCAGATGTGATATCTCTATCATTTCTGCCTTTAAACAATAATAAAATGTAGATATTCAAAACTCTGAAAATTCTTTAATTTTTCTACAAATAAATGTGTTTTTCTGCTATTAGGACTAACATATGTCACATTAACCACACCCAATACAATATAAATATATAAATACAAGCAAAATAAACATTATGAAATGAATATTTTCTTTAAAAAGTGACTTTTCATATGATGTTTTAAATATGTTTTGGGTATTTAAAAATTTAAACTACTTTATGAAGCTAAAATATTGCATTTTATTACCCCATACTCTACAAAACTGATTACATATGGATTTGTACTAGTTTTCTTTATCAGGAGAAAAAAATATATCTTAATCTAATAGTAGTAGTTGACCTGAATGCAAAATATATACATTTAAAGTTTTTAAATAAATACAATGTAAATTTTTATTTTCTTAAGTGTACTTCTTTAGAAATTAATGTACTTTATTCTTATAAAGGAGTATTTTCTATGGCCTACCAGCATTAGTTGTCAATAAGGATGATTTTGATTTTTAGGTGATGATCTTTGTGTGTGTGTGTGTGTGTGTGTGTGTGTGTGTGTGTGTATTTCTATGTTGAATGTGTATGTATATGAATGTAATTTAGACCTTTTTTTCTTTTATATTTTGAAAAATGCATTATTAATATTTCTTCTTAAAGAAAAAAAATGTGTTGGTCAGAGTGCTCCAGAAAAAGAGTCAATGGGATGAACAGGCAATAGACTATGATGATGATGAACTTGGTGTGCTTAAAGAATAGCATGTTGTTCCTTTTGTCCTGGACATTTTATTAAAACCACCCTCAAGCACATTTCATTTGGATGATACATACTATTGTTACTATTTGTTATCTTCTAAAATTGTTTTTTTCTATTTCACCACCTGTAACAATTCACTCCTTGGTTTCTTCGCTTCTGAACTCCCCAGAGGAAGTTACATATTTTACTTATTTCATTCTACCTACTTTGAAAGACTGACTACATGTATGTCTTGGCAGATAAATTAGAGAGCTTCTTAATTTCATCCTTCTGCAATTTGCTGTCTTACATTATAATTCAGAGTTGTAGTGTTAGAAAAATATGAGCTGATACCAAATATGTGTAAAAAGAATATTTGAGCTATAAATTCTGATACATTCCAGTGAATTAATTTGTTAAATTTCAGTGATAGAGAAGCCTACATTTGTATAGTGCTTTCCAGTTTATAACAAGTGTTCATATATGTCATGTCGCCCTGCTTCTTTATTTAAAAAACACACATTTTCTACAATTTCTTTGTCAAGATGACCAAATAAGTGTAAGTCCTTCGCTAATGCTGAGAGAACATTTTGGGCAAATGAAATCCACCCCAAAGCAGCATTTTAAGTTTTACCTTAGGAACTTGGTCTTACTGTAACTATCTAAAACTGATTTCAAGTTTTTTTTTTGCTTCAGAGCACTTCAATAATTCATCACTGTTTTCATTGGTCACTGCCCTTTGTTTGACCCTATATAAAAACCCATATCCCCTTTCTTCTGAAAAAGCTACTCAAAAAACAAACGTTGACATCTTTATAAAGGGCTTATTATTCATACTGTTTTTGAGATAATATCACACATATTTCTTCACAATCCCCCACGAATATGAGTAGTCCCATCCAAGAGCAATGAAGTTCAATTATGCTTCACATTCTGAACTAATTCAAGTTACAAGAAAGATAGTACAGATCTTCTGGAGAGTACCTGATATATATTATGGTAACCTATCACTTAATGAATAAAAATTAAAATAGACTTTTACCCCACATCTTTAAAATAAAATACAGAGAAAAGTAGAATGATATTTTCTAAGTTGCTATTCAAAATTTTAAAGCAGAATCTCCAAGTTAAATTTTTGACACTGATGGTAAACAATATCATGTTAAGTTAGCTGAATTTATTATTCTTAGGCTTAACCAAAATAATTTTTCTTCATATCATATTGGGGTTTTGCTCTAAAACATTCAACCTTATTTTGACAGTCGTTAGAGCTATTAACCAACATTTCTGATTCTCTAATTATTAGACACACAATAGGAATGGTTATTACTGGAGGTGGTCAATAAAATGCAAGCTTTCAGGTTGAGTCTTTAAAGTTGGTGCACAATTCACAAAGCCACTTTCTTTTTGTGCCAGTCCCTGTCTCAAGGTTAAACACATAGTCTCTGTGTGAGGATACTATGATGAATACTTAGTTTGAGAGAAAAATGAACCCTTGTTATTTGAAGTCACCAATGATGTGGGGTTCTTTGTTAGAGTACCCTAATCTGATTTATTTGAGTGACACATTCGGAAAAAAGAAAGTTAATCATGTATTTTAAAGTTGGTACTGTAGGCTGACTAAAGTCCCCTTCTTAAGATATCAGGCTTCAACCTATAATTGTTATCTTATACGGGAAAAGCATCTTTGCAGGTGTGACTAAATTAAGAACCATGAGATATAGAGATTACCCTGGATTATCTGGGTGTGTTCAAAATTCAATTACAAGTAGTCATTAAGAGAAAGGTAGAAGGTGATTTTAAAGATTCACACACAGAGGGGAAGTCAATATAAAAAGGGAACATAAAAAGATTTGAAGATGCTGGCCTTGAAGATTGAAATGATGAGACCATGATCCAAGGAATGCTGGCACCCAACAAAACCAGAAGTTAAGAATAGATTCTCCCCTAGAGCCTTTAAAAGCCTATCTCTGCTGACACCTCAATTTCAGTTCAGTGCTATTAATTTAGGACCTCTGGGCTCCAGAAACATGAAATCATAATTTCTTCTATTTTAAGTCCCCAAGTTTGTGGTAATTTGTTTCCATAGCATTAGGAAACTAATGCAGAAGGTGTGTATTTCAATGGGCTAGCATTCTTGAAAAAAATCTATTTGCTTTTAGGTTTTATCCCAGAAGTATTTGTCTCATACACAATGTAATAATACTAAATAATTTAATAAGTCATAAACCCCATAAAACAATCAAACTAAACTTTCTAGTTTATCATAGGTGCTTTGTTTTACATTTGGAGAAAATACATATTGATAAATATATATATATATATATCTCCTCTTAAAGCTGCTTCCAATATTGACAAAGATTTAATATACTATAGGGAACACTACAAAAATGCATATCTCTCCTTATATAATATATATAAATGTATATATATAGATGTGTACATATATAAATAACATATATATATATATATACACACACACACACATATCTTAAGGAAGTTTATTTTCATTTATTAGTGGTACCTCTGTTTGTTCTCCCTTTCACTCTCCTGTCTCTATCTTCCACTTCCTCCCTCCCTGTTCCATTTCTTTCCCTTTTCTTACATCATTTTACTTCCTGAGAGCAAACCAATACTCCCACTTCATGAACAGATAACAAGGCAATGGGAAGCAGGATCCAGCATATCCATACACCTGTCAGTGGATATTGGGATCTGCAGATAAATTCTGAACCACAGCTACCCCCTTAAATAAATCTCAAAGCTGCAAAAGATATAAACTTCAACCTACAGTCCAGCCTCAGAATCAAACAAAGCCAGAAGATTCACATACAGAAGAATAGGAAATTGAGCAAACAGAAGCAAAAAAAAACCCTGCCACCCCTGAACAACAGATTTAATGAAGACAGAGGGAGAAAAAAATAAAAAAGGAAAAAGTAGGGAGACAAATCTACACACATGAAGAAAAATCAGAAGAAGAATATAGATCTCACACAGACCCCTGGGAGATCAGAAATTGAGAAAACAGACTTCTGCATGCAAACAATGAAGAGCCTCCAGAATGACTGGTCACATAATACAAACCCAGATTTCAAGACATTAATAAAGAGAATAAAAAGAATTGAAAAGAGCAAAAGGAAAATAGGAAGGAGTTGATAAATGAGATAACAGCAGTAAAGAATACTGTGATTGAAATAAATAACAAACTAATAAGCATGGAAAGCAGACTTAGCCAAGCAGAAGACAGAATCTCAGAACTTGAAGACCAAAATATTGAACTAAACCAAACTGTCAAAAACATAGAAAAGAAGCTTAAAAAGACAGAACAAAGCCTTCAAGAGATGAGCAATTACTTCAAGAAATGAACCTAAGAATAATTGACCTTCCTGAGGCAGAAAGAGAGAAAAAGACAACCCTGGAACAAACATTCCCTCACCTCATTAATGAGGTGAAAATTCAAACACAAGAAATTCAGAGAACCCCAACAAGACAACAAATGAAAAGACCAACTCCTAGGCACATAATAATCTGCCTAAACAAAGTAGGTAAAAAAGAAAAAAATCTTAAAAGTAGCAAGAGAAAAATGTCAAACTACCTACCAGGGAAGACCAATCAGAATAGCAGCAGATTTATCTACAGAATCCCTTCAGGCTAGGAGAGCTTGGAGTTCAATATTCAAAGTCCTCAGAGATAAACAATTTTAACCAAGGATAACCTTCCCAGCCAAGCTAAGCTTCATCAGTGAGGGAGAATTAAAATCTTTCCCAGACATCCAATCCCTAAGAACTTAAGCTGCCTCCAGACCAACCAACCCTACAAGAAACTCTTAAGTATTAAACACAGAAGAAAAGGAAAAAGAACAACAAGGTTCCTCACAAGAGCACAGGAAAAAGATTGAAAACACACATGAACAAACCCCCAAAGCCAAGAGAAAGACAACAAACAAACAAGTACAACAACAACTGTATAAGAACATCATGACAAAAATAAACCCTCAGATGTCAGTAATCAGCCTGAATGTGAATGAACTAAATGCACCACTGAAAAGACACAGAATGGCAAATTGGATAAAATATTATGAGGCAACAATACATCGTCTCCAAGAGACTCATCTCACCAGAAAGGACACTCACAGAAGTAAGAGGGTGGGATACAAATTTTCAGGTGAACAGAACACAAAAGAAAGCTGGAGTTGCAATCTTAATCTCAGATAAAATACCCTTTAAGCTATCAAATATCAAAAAATATGAACAAGGTCACTATATAATGATAAAAGGTTCAATCTATCAACAAGAAATATCCATCCTAAGCATATATGCTCCTAATATAATATCACCAATGTTCATAAGGCAGCTTCTAAACAAACTTAAAAAAGAAATTGACTCTAACACTATCATAGCAAGGGACTTTAATACCCTGGTCACAACCCTGGACAGATCATCAAGACAAAAAATCAACAAGGACATTCAGAACCTCAATGAGACTCTTGAACAAATGGACTTAATTGATACTTACAGAACACTCCACCCAAAGACCACAGAATGTACATTCTCCTCACCACCACCTTGGAATGTACTCCAAGATCAACCACATCATTGGCAATAAATCAAACATAAACAAATTTCATAAGATTGAAATCTTGCCACGTACCTTTTAAGACCAGAGTGGAATAAAAGTAAATATCAACACCAACAAAATTTTCTCCAAACCCACATAGACATGATCATCAAACAGCATGATGTCAAACAATGACTGAGTAAACACTGAAATCAAAGAAGAAATTGAAAGATTCCTGGCAAGAAATAAAAATGAAGAAACATCTTACCAAAACTTCTGGGATGTCATGAAATCAGTTTTAAGAGGAGAATTTATATCTCTACAAACATACGTCAAGAAAATGGAAAGATCACAAGTGGAGAGCCTAACAAACCACCTAAGGGAGTTGGGAAGAGAAGACCAACAAAATCTCAACTTTAGCAGAAGAATCAAAATCACAAAAATAAAAGCACAAATACAGGACATAGAAGACAAAAATATCGTAGAAAATATCAACAATACAAAAAACTGGTTCTTTGAAAGAATTAACAGGAATGATGGGCGCCTAGCCAGACTGACCAAGAAAAAGCCCAAATAAACACAATCAGAAATACAAAAGATCAAGTCACAACTGACCCCAAATTAATACAAAAGATTATCAGAGATTACTATGTACAACTATATGGAAATAAACTTGATAACCGAGATGAAATAGAAGACTTTCTGACATCACACGACCTACCCAAGTTGAAACAAGAAGACATTCAAACACTGAATAGACCAATAACAACCCAGGAAATTGACTCTGTCATATGAAAATTGTCTACAAAAAAAAAAAGTCCTGGACCAGATGGATTTCCAGCAGAATTCTACAAAACATACCAGGAAGAGCTATTGAATCCTATTGAAGGTATTGAAAGTATTCCAGGCAATTGAGAAAGATGGAATTCTCCCCAAATCATTTTACGAAGATAACATTACACTGATACCCAAACCTGGTAAAGATGCAACAAAGAAAGAGAACTACAGGCCAATATCCCTTATGAACATAGATGCAAAAATCCTCAACAAAATTCTAGCAAATTGGATCCAAAAGCACATCTAAAAAATCATCCACCATTACCAAGTAGGCTTCATCCCTGGGATGCAGGACTGGTTCAACATTCACAAGACCATAAATGTAATTAAATACATCAACAGATGTAAAAATAAGAACTACGTGATTATCTCATTAGATGCAGAAAAAGCTTTTGATAAAATTCAGCATCCTTTCTTGATAAAAACCCTCAAACACCAAGGCATAGAAGGAACATACCTCAAAATAGTAAGTGCCATCTATGACAAACTCACAGCTAACATATCACTAAAGGGACAGAGACTAGAAACATTTCCCCTGAAAACTGGAACAAGACAAGGCTGCCCACTCTCACCTCTCTTGTTCAATATTGTGTTGGAAGTCCTAGCCCAGGCAATTAGACAAGAGAAGGAAATCAGGGGTATTCAAAGAGGAAAAGAGGAAGCCAAGTTATCCCTCTTTGCTGATGATATGATCCTATACCTTGAAAATCCAAGAGAATCTGTCAAAAATCTGCTGACACTGATAAAGGACTTTGGCAAAGTCTCAGGTACAAAATAAACATACAAAAGTCAGTTGCATTCCTATATAACAACAACAAGCAGGCAGAGACCCAAATAAAAAGCACAATTTTATTCACAATAGCCACAACAACAACAGAAAAGAAATACCTCGGCATCTTCCTAACGAGGGAAGTGAAAGACCTTTACAATGAGAACTACAAAACACTGCTCAAAGAAATCTAAGAAAACACAAACAAATGGAAAAATATACCATGCTCATGGATAGGAAGAATCAACATTGTTAAGATGTCCATCATACCAAAGGCAATCTACAGATTCAACACAATACCTATTAAGTTACCAACATCATTCTTCTCAGACCTGGAAATGACAATACAGAAATTCATATGGAAACATAAATGACCACAAATAGCCAAAACAATCCTTAGCAAAAGAAACAAAGCAGGAGGTATCACACTCCCAGACTTCAAACTCTACTATAAGTCTACAGTAATCAAAACAGCCTGGTATTGGTACAAGAACAGGCATATAGACCACTAGAACAGGACAGAGATTCTGGAAGCAAAGCTTCAATTTCTTAACCTTCTCATCTTTGACAAAGTCTCCAACAACAACCAGTGGGAAGAAGAGAACCTATTCAGTAAATGGTGCTGGGTAAACTGGCTGACCACATGCAGAAGACTGAAACAGGACCCCTACCTATCAACATACACAAAAATTAACTCTAAATAGATCAAAGATCTAATTGTAAAACCTCAAACTATAAGAACCTTAGAAAACACAGGAGACACCCTTATGGAAATTGGAACTGGCTACAAATTCCTATCCAGAACCCTAAAGGCCAATACCTTAAGAAATAAGATAGATAAGTGGGACCTCATCAAATTAACGAGCTTCTGCTAAAGCAAAAGAAACCATCAAGAGAGCAGGGAGACACCCCACAGAATGGGAAAAAATATTTGTCAACTGTATATCTGACAAAGGCCTAACATCTAGGATCTACAAGGAACTCAAATGCACCGAAGGGAAAAAAATAAACAGCCTCTTTAAAAAGTAGGCAAAAGACAAGAATAGACACTTCTCAAAAGAAGATATATGGGCAGCCAACAGACACATGAAAAAGTGCTCAGTCTCATCATCAGAGAAATGCAAATCAAAACCACATTGAGATACCCCCTAACCCCTGTAAGAACGGCCATCATTAATAAAAAACAACTACAGATGCTGGAGAGGATGTGGAGAAAAAGGAATGCTTCTACACTGCTGGTGGGAATGCAAACTTGTACAACCTCTCTGGAAAACAGTCTGCAGATTTCTGAAAGAACTAGAAATTGACCTTTCATATGACCCAGCAATTCCCCTATTGGGTATATACCTGGAGGAACTCAAATTATTCTACAAAAAAGATAACTGCACACATATGTTTGTTGCAGCACTATTCACAATAGTAAAAACATGGAACCAACTGTGTTGCCCATCAAAGCTAGACTGGATTAAAAAATGTGGTACATATACACAATGGAATATTATGCAGCCATAAAGAGCAATAAATATATGGACTTCACAGCAACATGGATGGATTTGGAGTCGATCATACTCAGTGATTTACCACAGAAACAAAGAACTGAGCTCCATATGTTCTCACTCATAAGGTGACCTTGAACAATTATAATGCTATAAGAAAGTGATTGGCAGTAGTGGAAAACTGTCGGGGGGGAGGTGGGACTGGCAATTGAGGGAAACTGCTAGGGGAGGGAGGGGCATACCTCATCAACAAGTGTTCCTGTATGATCAAGGTTTGTATACCTAACCCTGAAGTGTACCCCACATCTTTATAATAAGTAAATAAGTTTTTTAAAAAAGAAAAATAAAGCCGGGCTCTGTGGCTCAACCTGTAATCCCGCGCCTTTGGGAGGCTGAGGTGAGTGGATTGCCTGAGCCCGTGGGTTCGAGACCCGCCTGGGCAGCAAGACCTCATCTCTACAATAAATCAAAAAATCAGCTGGGCGTGGTGGCGCGTGCCTGTAATTCCGGCTACTCTGAAGGTTGAGGCAGAAGGATCGCCGGAGCCCAGCAGGTGAGGCTCCAGTGGACAGTAGCGGCCACTACACTCCAGTCTGGACAACCGAGTGAGACTCCAACTCAAAAAAAAAAAGAAAAAGAAAAAGAAAAACCAGAAATATATCTCTCTCTTTATATAAATATATAACTTTATATCTCTCTTTATATAAATATATACATTTATCTCTATATAAATATATAAATTTATATTTAATGTCTTTTGACAAAAATTATCTCAACATAAATTGATAGAATATTAAAAGCTTTTAAAAATATTTAACTCTGCTTTCTCCCAGAGTAGATGTTCAGGAACATATATTTCAGTACTAAATACTTCTACCTGGCATAAGTTGTCAACAGGTTTATGTTACGAAGGATGCAAAAAGTAAGATCTTCCAGGCGAAAGAAAGTCTGTGCATAGTATGGAAGGAGTCTTTTTGTTTTGAACAACTCAAGTCATTCAAGTTATTTTGAACTCAAGTTATTCATTTATTTATTTTGAACAACTCAAGTTATTCATTTATTTTTAAAATTAGGTAAAAACTCTAGAGTAAGTGGCAATGTTTAATTTTCTGATTATTTAGCTTCTTATTGAGAAGTCACCCTTTGTGATAATTAATTTTACTTGTGAACTTGAAGAGTGATTTTGGATGAGATTACTACTTACATGGTAAACATTGAGTAAGGCAGATTTCTCTTCATAATGTAGGTGAACATCAGACAGTCATATGAAGGCTTACATAGAACAGAAATAACTGACTCCCCCAAGCAAGAGATCATTATCTAGATGATGATCTTCATAGTTCATATGCACTATCATCTTTCCAGGGTTCCAACCTGAAAATCTACACTGCAGATTTTGGAATTCTCTGTCTCTGTAATTCCTTATAATGAATTTCTTATAATAAATCTTTTTTGTCTGTCCGTTTCTGCCTCTCTTTCTCTCTTTCTCTCTCTCTGTCTTTTTCTTATCTCTTATCTCTCTCTCTCTCTATATATATATATGTATGTGTGTGTATATATATATATATATGTATATATATATGCACATACACACACATATGATTTTCTATATGTTCTGTTTCTCTGGGCAACCTTAATACATACTAAATGTTTGTAAAGGAATATTTTATACCTTGGCTCACTGAGCAGAATTGTGTTGTAATATTGAACAGTAGCATCAAATATGCTACCCAGTTTTCCTTTTTCATGTTTCACAAAGCCATTCCATCATTTATATCATTATTTTCAAGAAGTTTGGAAGTATTTTTTGTATGCTTGTTGTCTTTGTGAGTCATGTGCATATGTTTTTATATTATACTTTAGTTTTTTTTAGCTTACTTGCTTATTTACTAAAATTTATTGCCTTTCTCCTCTCAACCAAATGTATCTCACTTAATGTAGTCTGAGGTCTACTGTGAAAACTGTAAAGACTCTAGCTTGAAAGAAGAAAACTGGTTTTCAGGTCACATTTCCATTGTATATCAGTGTCTGAGACATCAATTTCCTATCTGTGTTATGTAATGGTAATACTTTCCCTATTTAATTCCCAGAATGACAGAATGATTAGATTGTCCACCAATGTTCATGTCAGCATTCTTTCTAAAGCCAGAAAATGGAAACGACCAAAAAAGTATGTTAATATAATTTATAAATTAAGGAAATTAACTTTATTACCTCAAGTCTCTGTGTTTTGCCTCACCATTAAAATAGGTTCTAATATATTGCCTAGTTAATAATTTATTTCTACTAATACTGATAACACCTGAACAAATTAAAATCATATATGTTTTATTAAAATATTTAAAAAGTATTAAACCAAGGAACTTTATTTTGTTTAGTTAGAACAGTTTGGACTTTCCAAATTCTGTGATATACAGCTCCTGTGTCATCTACTTGTGATTCACCAAATATTTCTCCTTCCTTTTTATATATCTCTGCTTTTCTTGCCTTTGAAGTTTTGTGTGTGTGTGTTCTGTTTCCTCCTTTCACCTCATTTCACTTCTGTTAAACCCACATATATATGTCTCCTTGAAGTTATCTTGATACTACCTTTTACTTTTCCATATTTATATTTTAAAGTCATGAAGGAAAGCACTTGAAAAGCAATTGCAGTGCCTGTGAGTCTATAGCTTCTCAAGTATTTAGCAGAGACTTTATTTAAAAGAAAACAAAAACAAACAAAAATCACACCACCAAAAAATACAGCTTCCACTGCAATTTCTGTAGTGCTTGTACTGTTTCTTCAAGTTTCATTGACATCTAGCAGATGAGAACACTGCAGTAATTTCATCAAAAGGCTGCCAAATATGACACCAGAAAAAGTACAAAGCCTGTGCCCTTTCTTGCTTCAAAAAGCCTAAGGCCTAATGACATCCTTAAATGCCTGGAAAAAGCAAATGATGACAAGACTGCCAATAGTGGTGTTGTCAGGTGCTAGACGAAATGGACTAGAGATGTCAAGAGGAGAAACCTCTCTCCTGAGCAGGGAACTATTCTACTTATACACACATAAACACACCAGCTATTTTATATAATAGCTACAACTGCAATACTTAGTCTGTAAAATTTTCACATTACAAGGAAATCAAGGGAATACTTTTTTCCCGGCTGACAGACCAAAAAAAAAAAAAGCCTCAAAAAGAATCAGAAATACATTCCTGTGATTTCTTTTCAAAAAAGTAATAAGCCATTTTGTGATAAGTGAAAGATATTGTGCCCTTTTTTCTCCTATATCCTGATTTTCATTCCTTTCTACTTCCCGGTGGTCATTGTCCTCACCTTTATTTTTTTCTATCACCATCGTTATCAATATCTATAGGTTTTTGGATTCATCTCTTCTGCTTTCAGTGATGCATTGATTTCCATAAATTAAATAAAAAACTATTTATTCTCTGAATACTGCTGATTTCCTTCCTTCCTTTGGCATTTTTATAGTGAGCCACCTTGGATAAATTCATCACTGAGTATGGTTTTGGCATCTGTATATTATTGTTGGATATTTGACATTTTTTGTTGTTGTTGTTGTTGTTTTGAGTTGGAGTCTCACTCTGTCGCCCAGACTGGAATGCAGTGGCCGCTCCCGGCCACCGCAGCCTCGACCTGCTGGGCTCCGGCCATCCTTCCACCTCAGCCTTTCGAGTAGCCGGAATTACAGGCATGTGCTACCACGCCTGGCTGATTTTTTGATTTATTGTAGAGATGAGGTCTCGCTGCCCAGGCAGGTCTCAAACCCACGGGCTCAGGCAATCCACTCACCTCAGCCTCCCAAAGGCGCGGGATTACAGGCTGAGCCACCGAGCCCGGCTGGATATTTGACATTTTTAATAGTAATTCCTAATTAGGAGGTGTGGCAATGGTGATATATTTAATGAGAATGGGAGTTTATTCTTTTATAAAGTTTCAAGTGGGACTGATTCAACATACTTGTGTGTCAAAATTGATTCACAGCATATATTTTTTCACCAGGCATTATTTTCCCTTTCTCCTAGCATCGGGGTTTAGTGTATCTAATAGATGAGCCTGAAGTTGTCTCTTTCCTGTAAGAGTCTATGGTTGTATGATCTCATTATTTGGCTTCGTTGCTGTCAGTCCTATCATAAACTGCTTTACCTATTCACTAACACTCTCAGTGAGCCATGTCCAATTTGTATTAGTGTTTCTGTAGGTTTGGTCCAACATAAAATGAAATTACTTATATTTTGAATATTTCTAGATTATTTTGGAGAAGAAAACATTATTTTTATATGTTATTGTGTTGAAACAGGGCATATTTTATGTATATACTTTTTCTCAACCATTAGGGAAAATACAATTGAAAAATGAGGACAGCCAATTGAAGAGACTTCAATTTTCATTACAGGTCTAGGTTTTTCTCCTAAGGACATGATGAGCTATTCAAGGGTTTTAAATGTGGGATTTCACAGTCATGTGTAGGCTTTGTAGAAAACATTTTTGTTTTGGGGAAATATAATTGGATGGTTTAAGAAGCCAAGAGAGATCCACTATGTGAAACGCTGCTGAGATAAATTACATAAAATGATTAAAATTAAATCTAACATAGAGTGCATCAGTAACTTTAAATAGTGGAGGTAGATAACAAGAAGAAATGACAAATGAAAAAATTGGAAAAAAAAAAAAACCCCGCTAGTATGAATTATAAAAAGTGTGAAAATCCCTCAATCAGCTTCCAGACTCACAACTAGTTAACAAACCCAGCATCTTTTGAATGTCGAGGAGGCCTGGTATTGTTGAGAAAGTATCACACTACACGGCCAAAAATGTATACTGCTCATCTTTCTTCCAACCTCCCCAAAGGGACCTATGGCTTTTTACCAAGGTTACTGTGCTTTGAGAAAAAGGAAATAATCAGATCATTTGGGGATTACTGGACACTGGCTCCAAACCTTATTCCAGGAGACCCAAAATGTCACTGTGATCCACCAGGCAGAGTAGGAACTTGTGGAAGTGATGTGATCAATAGAATTTTAGCTCAGATGCATCTCATACTGGCCTAGTGTGTTCCCAAGCACATTCTGTAGTTATTTTCTCAGTTCCAGAATACATAATCGGCATAAACATAATCAGAAACAGGCAGAATTTCCACACTGATAGTTTTTCTCTTTTTCTCTTCACCATTTAGGTTTCAAATAAAATTTCAGTTATACAGAACATTATTTCTGACCCATCTTAACAGACGAGGATGGATCTCTTTATTGTGTAACACCATATTACCATAAATTTATCGTTTGTGCTGTTTGATGATTTATAACTTTTAAATTAATTGTTTGCTATTTTAAAAAACATCTTGTCTATTGTATTGTAAGCTCCAATAGGTAGTGAGCTGTCTGTCTTGTTTAGAACTACCCTCTACACATTTGCACAGTGTTTTACTAGGAAAGATAATCAGTGTTTGTCAACCAGATGTCAACATACATTGTTTCCTTTAACCTGCAGCCATATATGTCTCACACACACACACACGTGCACACACGAGAAGACATCTTTATAAGTTATTCCAAGCTTTCTGTTTATTCCCTGTTCAAGCCTTCCACACCCTACTTGATTCACTCTTGAGGATGATCATTTATTTCTTTTGTCTCCATCTTACTTTTAGGTTACTGTAGTAGATGGAAAATGTTTTCTTCTCTGTAAGTCAATCTTAAACTTCTTTTTTCTCTACCATGTCTATTTGCATTAAGCTTTAAGAACTTGACTGACTAGAGTTGAAGAATCTCGGTAAAGAGAAAAACACCTGGGATAAAATAAACACTGTGTATAAACATTCTTTTACTTCCAGACAGGTGAAAGAATCATTCCCCAGCATGAGGCATCTTGTTAGAAAACAGGCTTTAGTACCTCAAATACATTTTTCCTCCAAAAGTAACTAGTTTTTGTTTGTTATTTTTCTAATTATATCCAAATTTGTTTTTTCTATTACATTTTTTTCTTGTTCCGTATCTCATATTTTCCTATCATACCTTTTTTCAACCAGTTGAAGTATCAGCCCAATTAACTCACTTCAGTATTACTTTGCTATTGTCTTTCCGTGTCAATCTACTGTGTGATGAATTCTGTGAACATTTTAATAGAAAAATACATTATACTATGATTCTATTCTATTTTCTTTGCTTCTGTTTTTTAATGAGGAAACAAACAGAAGTATTTTACAAGAACAAGATTCTTTTCATTACAAGTATATATTCTAATTCAATAGCAAACAATTGAACATATTAACAAAATAAATTTAAACTAACAAATAATTCTTCTCATTGGCATATAATATAAAAACCGAGTCCCTAAAAATGTTACTACACATACAAATTATCCATTTTTCTACTTTTTTCTACAGTCTATATTATCTATATTTCTACATGCAGATTACATTATTATTTAAAGAGCTTCAGGTTTAGTTACATAAGCCAAACTAAACTCTCTGCACACTTGACAAACTTCATTGGCTCATGTGCTCATGTTCTCACTGCAGTCAATGGATGCTGGAAAATTGCTCAAGTATTTCCATTGTTTAAAAGAAATCCCCGAACATTACTGATCTATAGCTTCAGAAAAAGTAGTAATGAATGCATGGATCAAACCTCCACACTTAAGCTATTTTGTGAAATTCCTATGGCAATTTCTGAAGAGTGTTCTAAATTGGTAGGCTTGCTCTATGGAAATGAGTTTCCTCTTTGTTATACTCTAATTTAAATAGAATATCAGAAATGCAATTATCTTTTAATGTACTTAGCATTTCTAAATATGACATTTATAGATAAGGTGTATATTCTTTGATAGGAAATGTTTGCCCATACAGTATAGGTGATAGGTTATATATAATAAGTTTTAAATGACAAATTTTACCCGGAACTTATCTACAAAGGTATCTTTTCCTAATAGTTGACAGCTGTTTGTCTATTATAAGTGGTACAATCTTTATTAAAGAAACACAACCTGTTTACAGGTAAACCTCAGTATGGAATTTTTTTTCCTTGAGTTGGCGTCTCACTCGGTCACCCAGGCTGGAGTGCAGTGGCATGCTCACAGTCACTGCAACCTCAACCTGCTGGGTTTAGGCGATCCTTCCACCTCAGCCTTCCAAGAAGTTGGAACTACAGGTATGTACTACCACGCCCTGCTTATTTTTTGATTTATTGTGGAGACAAGGTCTCAGCAAGTTGCTCAGGCTAGTCTTGAACCCCCAGGCTCAGGCAATTCTCCCACCTCGGACTTCCAAAGGGCTGGGATTACAGGCTGAGACACTGTGCCTGCCCTCAATATGAAATTTTCATAGAGATTTCATATTTTTTAGAAGTCAGTTGTATGTAATGAAGAGATCATTTATCTGATGCTTCTCTGTAATCTTGTATAACCTCATTTAAAAAGTATATTTTTTACACAATTGTTTACTTTAGAAGAAAAAAAGAAAATTTGAGATAAACAGCAAAATGATCTAATCTGTAAGTCTACAACATAATTAAATTTAGCATACACTATTTTGATTTTAATATTTTAAAAATTCTAGCAGTAATTTATAATGTAATGTTTGTTTAGTATAAGTAATATTAATTATATTTAATATCCCCTCATTGTAAAAAATGACAAGAAAGGTAATATGATATACCTGATGTAATGATATGTGTAATCCACAGACAAAGTAAGAGTGAGCACTCCAGTCTGAGCAACAGAGTGAGCCTCCAGAAAAAGAAAAAAAAAAAGAAAGAAAATTCCAAATTGAGGTTTACCTGAAAGCAGGTTGTGTTTCCTTAATGAAGGTTGTAAGTGCCACTTACAATCATGCATGAAGTTTAGTGCCTGGTCAAAGAGGCACACAGTTCAAATAAAATTTTCACTTATTATTATTGTGTTCACTTCCCAGCATGAAACAAATTGGAATAGGTCCTGAAGCATATGGTCAAGATGTAGTGGGCTCTGAAAATGATATGAAAAGCATTGATAGAATGACAAAGCATTTTTTAAAAAGTGCTAAGACGGCTCAGTGGCTCAGCCTGTAATCTTGTGCTTTGGGAGACTGAGGTGAGCGAATTGCCTGAGCCTGCGGGTTCGACACCCGCCTGGGCAACTTGGTGAGACCTCATCTCTACAATAAATCAGAAAATCAGCTGGGCGTGGTAGTGCATGCCTGTAATTCCGGCTACTCAGAAGGCTGAGGTGGAAGGATCGCGGGAGCCCAGCAGGTCGAGGCTGCGGTGGTTGGGAGCAGCCACTGCATTCCAGTCTGGGCGACAGAGTGAGACTCCCACTCAAAAAAAAAAAATAAATAAAACAGGCTAAAATCTAGAAGAGATGTTTATCTATTAAAGGAGTATAATTGAATGACTACTACCTACCAGACACTGTTCCAGGCATTTGGGAGACATTAGTAAACAAAAGATATACTAATCTATCAATTCCCGAAAATGACCCTTAGGGAAAGGAGTAAGAAAATAACTAAAAGCAAGTATAATTAAACATTCTGCGTAATTAAAAAGTGATAAATACTATTAAAAAATAAAGCAGCATAACAAATTAGAATGACAGTGCTGGTGGTTTGCTCATGATATTAAACAAAGTATTCAGATTAGAGCTCATTAAGAAGATAATATTAAAGGAAAGATGTAAAGGAGGTAAGAAAGCTAGACTCACATATATCTGAGGAAATGATGTCTAGATAGAATAGCTGATTTAAGTTATCTAAGAGGAGAACATCCAAGAGGTCAATGTGATGGGTAGAGAGGAGGGAGTAGGGTAAAAAATGATGTCAAAGATGGCATTAAAGGAAGGAATGCAAATGTATTTTTTAAAAATAAAGAATCAAGCCGGGCTCGGTGGCTCAGCCTGTAATCCCGCGCTTTAGGAGGCTGAGGTGAGTGGATTGCCTAAACCCGCGGGTTCAAGACCCGCCTGGGCAACTTGGCGAGACCTCGTCTCTACAATAAATCAAAAACCTAGCCGGGCGTGATAGCGCGCGCCTGTAGTTCCAGCTAGTCAGAAGGCTGAGGTTGAAGGATCGCCGGAGCCCAGCAGTTCGAGGCTGTGGTGGCCGGGAGCGGGCACTGCACTCCAGTCTGGGCGACAGAGTGAGACTCCAACTCAAAAAATAAATAAATAAAAAATAAAGAATCAAATTACCTACAGAGAAAAAATAAAATAATTCTGTGTAGTTTCACTTAGAATATGGAAAATCAATTCACATTTTCAAACCTTAGAATTTTTAACAAAGTGAATTATATAGGCAAAGAACAATACTTTCACATTTGAACATGATGAGGAAAATGCTCAACAAACACCTTTCAAACGCATTGGGAAATGCAGATGAAGTTTACCAATGTTCTCAGTACTATTTTTGGACGATTTTTCTAGGAAAACATTTGGTATTAGTATCTGTTAGGTTATTAATATATGACTTCGTTTGTACTCCCACTCTACTTTTTCTGACACGCATAAAAGGAATTGTAGAACAAAATATCAAGAATGAACAAGTAGGAGAAAATAAAATCAGTTATATTTTATTATGCATTGTCCTCATCTGAATTACTTCTGATATTCCTCTAGTGGAAGCATACACATTTTTATATGTAAAGTCTCACAAGTTTACAATGAAAAATATTAAGACGTGTTTGTGTAATTTTGAGTTTTCATTTCTGTTTTTTTTTTTTTTAAGGAATGGAATACTCTTGAAAGTAAATTGAATTATTACATGCCCATTGCTTGGTGCCAGAATACGGTAGACAGTCAACAAATATTTTACTATGAACATGTAGTCTTAATTAGTGGCTTTCCAAGTACAGTAGACATCAGTATGACAGGAGCTCATACTTTTTTTTTTTTTTTTGAGTTGGAGTCTCACTCTGTCTCCCAGACTGGAGTGCAGTGGCCGTTCCCGGCCACCGCAGCCTCGACCTGCTC